>NW_024746668.1:0-29827 GCF_018991925.1 Homarus americanus | reverse complement strand
TGCCATGTATTGCTGCCCAACAGCATTCCACACAGGGCCCCCAACCACATTTTGTCTTGGTACAGGGCCCCAACCATTATCTGTACATGGCCTGAATGTTATCTTTATGCAGGGCCCCCAACCATTATTCTGTAATGGGCCCGGAACTATCTGTACAGGCCTCCAACCGTTATCTTACACAGCCTCCAACGAGTTTTTCTTGTACAGGCCCTAGCTTATCTTGTACAGGGCCTAACTGTTATCTTGCATATTGTCCCCAACCATTCTTGTAGGGCCTCCAACTGTTACCTACATGGCCCCCAACCATTATCTTGTACAGGGCCTCCAACCGTTCTTTTACACAGGCCCCTAACCATTATTCTGTACAGGGCCTCCAACCGTTATCTTACACAGGGCCACCAACAATTATCTTGCATGGCCTCCAACCGTTATCTTGCACAGGGCCCCACTAAGCAGGGCCTCCAACTGCTTTATCTTACACAGGCCCCCAACCATTATCTTGCACAGGGCCTCCAACTATCTTACACAGGGCCCCCAACCAGCAGTTTCAACCGTTGTTTGCCACAGGGCCCCAACTATTATCTTGCACAGGGCCTCCAACCGTTAGTCTTACTCAGGGCCCCAAACTATCTTGTACAGGGCCCTAAACTGTTATCTTACACAGGGCCCCAACCATTATCTTGTACAGGCCCTCCAACCGTTATCTTTGGCCAGGCTTCCAACCATTATCTTGTACAGGCCCCCAAACCATTTTCTTGTACAGGTCCTCCAATGTTATCTTTGTACAGGCCTCTATCTGGTTATCTTACACAGGCCTCCAACCATTATCTTGTACAGGGCTCCAACTGTTTTCTACACAGGGCCCCAATCATTATCTTGTACAGGCCTAACTGTTACCTTCACAGGCCCCCAACCATATTTGTACAGGGCCCCCAACCATTTTTGTACAGGGCCTCCAACATTATTTTGTACAGGGCCCCAACCATTATCTTGTACAGGGCCTCCAACTATTTACATTACAGGGCTCCCCAACCATTATCTTGTACAGGGCCTCCAACTGTTATCTTACACAGGGCCCCAACCATTATCTTGTACAGGGCCTCCAACCATTATCTTGTAATAGGGCCCCCAACTATCTTGTACAGGGCCTCCAACCATTATCTCTATAGGGCCTCCAACTGTTATCTTACACAGGGCCTCCAACCATTATCTTGTACAGGGCCTCCAACTGTTATCTTCTACACAGGGCCCCCAATCATTATCTTACACAGGGCCTCCAATCCTACATAGGCCCTCAACCATTGTACAGGGCCTCCAACCATTATCTTGCACAGGCCTCCAACTGTTATCTTACACAGGGCCCCCAACCATTATCTTGTACAGGGCCTCCAACTGTTATCTTACACAGGGCCCCAACCATTATCTTGTATAGGTTTAACTGTTATCTTACATAGGGCCCCAACCATTATCTTGTACAGGGCCTCCATCTGTCTTACACAGGGCCTAACCATTGTACAGGGCCCCAGGGCTTGTACAGGGCCTCAACTGTTATTACACAGGGCCTCCAACCATTATCTTGTACAGGTCCTCCAACTGATCTTTACACAGGGCCCCCCAACCATCTTGTACAGGGCCTCCAACTGTTATCTTACACAGGCCCCAACCATTATCTTGTACAGGGCCTCTAACTGTTATCTTACACAGGGCCCCCAACAATTATCTTGCACAGGGCCTCCAACCGTTATCTTACACAGGGCTCCAACCATTGTCTTGTACAGGGCCCCAACTATCTTGTAAAGGGCCTCAACTGTTATCTTACACAGGGCCCCCAATCCCATCGAAGCAGCCTCCAACTTGCCTTACACAGGGCCCAAGCAACCTTCAAGGGCCTAACTGTTATCTTACACAGGCCCCCAACCATTATCTTGTACAGGGCCCCCAACCATTATCTTGTACAGGGACTCCAACCATTATCTTGTACAGGGGCCCCCAACCATTATCTTGTTAGGGCCTCCAACTGTTATCTTAACAGGGTTCCCCAACCATTATCTTGTACAAGGCCTCCAACTGTTATCTTACAAGGGCCCCCTCAACCATTATCTGTATTGAGCTCTAACTGTTATCTTACACAGGGCCCTTCAACCATTATCTGCATTGTGGGCCTCCAACCATTATCTTTGTACAGGGCCTCAACCATTATTCTGTAGGTATTCATAATCTTATTATCTTGTATAGGCCTCCAACTGTTATCTTATACAGGCCCTCAACCATTATTTTTTACAGGGCCTCCAACTGTTATCTTAAGAGCAGGGCTCAATATCTTACATTGTACCTCCAACTGCTATCTTACACAGGGCCTCAACCATTATCTTGTACAGGGCTTCATTATTCTGCACAGGGCCTCCAACTGTTGTCTTACACAGGGCTGGGCCCCAACCATTATCTTTGTGGCCAGGCCTCCAATCAGAAAGACCTTACACAGGGCCCCCAACCATTATCTTAGCCAGGGCCTCCAACCGTTATCTTTACACAGGGCCCCCAACTATCTTGTGGCCAGGGGCTCCCCAAATCATAATCTGTACAGGGTCTCCAACCTGTTATCTTACACAGGCCTCCAACCATTATCTTGTGCCAGGGCCTCCATCTGTTATCTTTACACAGGGCCTCCACTATTATCTGAAGAAATTTCAACTGCCATCTTACACAGGGCTCCCCCAATTATCTTGCACAGGGCCTCCAACCGTTATCTTACACAGGCCTCCAACCATTATCTTGTACAGGGCCCTAACCATTATCTTGTACAGGGCTCCAACTGCTATCTACACAGGGCCCCCAATCATCTTGTACAGGGCCTAACTGTTACCTTGGCATAATAGGCCTTACAACCATTATCTGTACAGGGCCTCCAACTGTTATCTTACATGGCCCCAACCATTATCTTGTACAGTGCCCCCTGGGTCCATCTTGTATACAGGGCCTCCAACCATTATCTTTGTACAGGGCCCCAACCATTATCTGCCAGGGCCTCCAACTGGTTATCTACACAGGTTCCCCAACCATTATCTTGTACAAGGCCCTCCAACTGTTAATATTCACAGGGCCCCAACCATTATCTTGTAGCTAGGCATCCAACCGTTATCTACACAGGCCACCAACCATCTTGCACAGGGCCTCCAACCATTATCTTGTACAGGCCCCCAACCATTATCTTGTACAGGGCCTCCAAATGTTATCTACACAGGGCCTCCCAACCAATGTCTTGTCCAGGGACCCCAACCATTAAAGTCTTGTACAGGGCCTCCAAATGTTATCTTTTATGCAGGGCCCCTCAACCATTATCTAGCACAGTGCCCTAACCATATTATCTTATGGTACAGGGCCTCCAACTTCATCTTGCATTAGGCCCCCAACCACATCTTGCACAGGGCCTCCAACTGGTGTTATCTTACACAGGCCCCAACCATCTTGTACAGGGCCTCCAACTGATATTCACACAGGGCCCCAACCATTATCTGTACAGGGCCTCCAACCGTTATCTACAGGGCCCCCAACTATTCAGGCCAGGGCCCCCAACCATCTTGTACAGGGCCTAACTGAAAGAGTCTTACAATAGGCCTCTAACCATTATCTTGTACAGGGCCCATCTGTTATCTTACAGGGCCTTCAACCATTATCTGTACAGGGTCCTCCTGGGCATTATCTTGTACAGGGCCTCAAACTGTCTTACATAGGGCCCCTTCAACCATTATCTTGTACAGGCCTCCAACTACACCTTACACAGGGCCTCAACCATTATCTTGTACAGGGCCTCCAACTGAAGACCAAGCACAGGGCCCCCGCAACCAATGTCTTGCAGGCTAGGCCTCCAACCTCTGCCTACACAGGGCTCCCCCAACAATTATCTTGCACAGGGCCTCCAATCCCAGTCTTGCAGTACATTGCAGGCCCCAAACTAATATCTGTACAGGGCCTCCAACCTTTATCTTACACAGGCCCCCCAACCAGACCATTCTGCACAGGGCCTCCAACTGATCTTGCACACAGGGCCCCCCAACCATTATCTTGCACAGGGGCCTCAACTGTTATCTCCCATAGGCCCCAACCATTATCTGCACAGGCCTCCAACTGTTATCTACTGTGGGCCCCAACCATTATCTGTACAGGGCCCTAAACCAGTCTTTACACAGGCCCCCAACTAGTCTTGTACAGGGCTCTAAACTGCAGGGCCCCCGAGAGAAGCTAGAGTCACCTTGTCATCCCAGGGGAACACGTACCACACACTACCAGTAGTTGGCCGGGAATGTTGTGGTAACGGTGAGAGGAAAACATCTATACCAGATTTCAAATATAAATAATTAATGTGCTGGATCCACAAATATATTGTTTCTTTATCAAAATTATCGTACACTTGCAGACATTATTGGTACGTGTCTTTATTTATTATAAAGTTACCATTTGAGTTTAAATAATGTGTGGGAAGGAAGCAAGACTCCCCACGAGACGCCTGATACTAAATCATAACTGAAATTGTCTTCAACTAGATAACAGGAGCACCACATATACAGTCATATATCTATATTGTCTTCAACTAGATAACAGGAACACCACATATACAGTCATATATCTATATTGTCTTCAACTAGATAACAGGAGCACCACATATACAGTCATATATCTATATTGTCTTCAACTAGATAACGGGAGCACCACATATACAGTCATATATCTATAGTGTCTTCAACTAGATAACAGGAGCACCACATATACAGTCATATATCTATATTGTCTTCAACTAGATAACAGGAACACCACATATACAGTCATATATCTATATTGTCTTCAACTAGATAACAGGAACACCACATATACAGTCATATATCTATATTGTCTTCAACTAGATAACAGGAGCACCACATATACAGTCATATATCTATATTGTCTTCAACTAGATAACATGAGCAATTCACATATACAGTCATATATCTATAGTGTCTTCAACTAGATAACAGGAACACCACATATACAGTCATATATCTATATTGTCTTCAATTAGATAACAGGAGCACTACATATATACAGTCATATATCTATAGTGTCTTCTTCAACTAGATAACAGGAACACCACATATACAGTCATATATCTATATTGTCTTCAACTAGATAACAGAGCAACTACATATACAGTCATATATCTATATATTGTCTTCAACTAGATAACAGGAGCACCACATATACAGTCATATATCTATATTGTCTTCAACTAGATAACAGGAGCACCACATATACAGTCATATATCTATAGCAATTAACTAGATACAATAGAGCACCAATATATACAGTCATATATCTATATTGTCTTCAACTAGATAACAGGAACACCACATTATACAGTCATATATCTATAGTGTCTTCAACTAGATAACAGGAGCAATTCACATATATATCTATATTGTTCTAACTAGATAAATAGGAACAATTCACATATACAGTCATATATCTATATTGTCTCAACTAGAGATAACAGGGAGCACCACATATACATCATATATCTATAGTGTCTTCACCAGATAACAGGAGCACCACATATACAGTCATATATCTATATTGTCAACTAGATAACAGGAGCACTACATACAGTCATATATCTATATTGTCTTCAACTAGATAACAGGAGCACCACATATACAGTCATATATCTATATTGTCTTCAACTAGATAACAGGAACACCACATATACAGTCATATATCTATATTGTCTTCAACTAGATAACAGGAGCACCACATATACAGTCATATATCTATATTGTCTTCAACTAAATAACAGGAGCACAACATATACAGTCATATATCTATATTGTCTTCAACTAGATAACAGGAACACCACATATACAGTCATATATCTATATTGTCTTCAACTAGATAACAGGAGCACCACATATACAGTCATATATCTATATTGTCTTCAACTAGATAACAGGAGCACCACATATACAGTCATATATCTATATTGTCTTCAACTAGATAACAGGAACACCACATATACAGTCATATATCTATATTGTCTTCAACTAGATAACAGGAGCACCACATATACAGTCATCATATATCTATAGTGTCTTCAACTAGATAACAGGAGCACCACATATACAGTCATATATCTATATTGTCTTCAACTAGATAACAGGAGCACCACATATACAGTCATATATCTATATTGTCTTCAACTAGATAACAGGAGCACCACATATACAGTCATATATCTATATTGTCTTCAACTAGATAACAGGAGCACCACATATACAGTCATATATCTATATTGTCTTCAACTAGATAACAGGAGCACCACATATACAGTCATATATCTATATTGTCTTCAACTAGATAACAGGAGCACCACATATACAGTCATATATCTATATTGTCTTCAACTAGATAACAGGAGCACCACATATACAGTCATATATCTATATTGTCTTCAACTAGATAACAGGAGCACCACATATACAGTCATATATCTATATTGTCTTCAACTAGATAACAGGAGCACCACATATAGTCATATATATATCATATATTGTCTTCAACTAGATAACAGGAGCACCACATATACAGTCATATATCTATATTGTCTTCAACTAGATAACGGGAGCACCACATTTACAGTCATATATCCATATTGTCTTCAACTAGATAACAGGAGCACCACATATACAGTCATATATCCATATTGTCTTCAACTAGATAACAGGAGCACCACATTTACAGTCATATATCTATATTGTCTTCAACTAGATAAGAGGAGCACCACATATACAGTCATATATCTATATTGTCTTCAACTAGATAACAGGAGCACCACATATACAGTCATATATCTATATTGTCTTCAACTAGATAACAGGAGAACCACATATACAGTCATATATCTATATTGTCTTCAACTAGATAACAGGAGCACCACATATACAGTCATATATCTATATTGTCTTCAACTAGATAACAGGAGCACCACATATACAGTCATATATCTATATTGTCTTCAACTAGATAACAGGAGCAATGCCATATATACAGTCATATATCTATATTGTTCTCAACTAGATAACAGGAACACCACATATACAGTCAGTGTACTATATTGTCAGTCTTCAACTAGATAACAGGAGCACCACATATACAGTCATATATCTATATTGTCTTCAACTAGATAACAGGAGCACCACATATACAGTCATATATCTATATTGTCTTCAACTAGATAACGGGAGCACCACATATACAGTCATATATCTATATTGTCTTCAACTAGATAACAGGAGCACCACATATACAGTCATATATCTATATTGTCTTCAACTAGATAACAGGAGCACCACATATACAGTCATATATCTATATTGTCTTCAACTAGATAACAGGAGCACCACATATACAGTCATATATCTATATTGTCTTCAACTAGATAACAGGAGCACCACATATACAGTCATATATCTATATTGTCTTCAACTAGATAACAGGAGCACCACATATACAGTCATATATCTATATTGTCTTCAACTAGATAACAGGAGCACCACATATACAGTCATATATCTATATTGTCTTCAACTAGATAACAGGAGCACCACATATACAGTCATATATCTATATTGTCTTCAACTAGATAACAGGAGCACCACATATACAGTCATATATCTATATTGTCTTCAACTAGATAACAGGAGCACCACATATACAGTCATATATCTATATTGTCTTCAACTAGATAACAGGAGCACCACATATACAGTCATATATCTATATTGTCTTCAACTAGATAACAGGAGCACCACATATACAGTCATATATCTATATTGTCTTCAACTAGATAACAGGAGCACCACATATACAGTCATATATATCTATAGTGTCTTCAACTAGATAACAGGAGCACCACATATACAGTCATATATCTATATTGTCTTCAACTAGATAACAGGAGCACCACATATACAGTCATATATCTATACAGTATTGTCAAACACTTTATGTTCGTTATACAGATTATTGTACAAATACAACAGCTGAAAAATTAACAAACATTAACAACAGAGATGATAATGTAAAACTAAAACTGTTGTAGTATTCTTATTAAGATCATCAGGTGTCAGGTGTTATATAACAGTGTATCATTAGCCATATGTGTAGATATATGAGACGAATATTGCTGTAATATGTAACTGTACTATTTACCATTATTGATTCAGGTCTCTGTATTATATGTTATAATCATACTCCCTTTTGTCACTGAATGTTAGTTCATGTTTTAGGCACATGCGCGCTGTACGTGCATGCGCAGATAGAGATACCCGGAGAGATTCCAAGACAGGACGCTGTTCCCCTGTCTTAACTCCTTTTGTGTGTTTGTCCCAGAAATAGAACTTACGAACTTGACACCAGTGTGTTTCCTTCACCCCTGATTGGAAGTATCACCTGGGTCTCCCACATGGCGCAGTGTTTGGCTGGGACATCACATTATTCAGAATTGGAGTGGACACAGAATCTCTCTCGGAGCCGCCATCTTGTCAACTTCCCTTGTCGAGTGGATCTCAGCGCGTCCTTCAACACGATATTCCTGGATTTACAGTGCAGTGTTGTGAAGTGCTTTTTCAGTGTTGTGTGTGCCCTTTAGTGTCTTTATAGTGTTTCCCTGTGTTCCTGCACTTTTTACAAAAGAGGGAAGCCTATTTAAGACCTATGGGAGAGCTCAAGTTTTGACATCCTTCCCCGCTCATGACTCGGCTGGCACTGGCGTGAGGGAGCGAGAGGAGTTGCTGTAACCACCAGCCACCCGCTCTCTGGCCAGCCTGCCTCGAGTACACGCACGAACGAACGCACACACACACACACTCACAGACGCTCGCAGATATCTTCCATTTAAAGTCGATTGCTTTTCTGCTCACTTATTATTTACAGTAATTGTGAGAGAAATAAACCAGGCCTTATGGAAGATCAGGAATTTATTGGGTTTTCTTCAGATACCCAACAAGCCCAACTTCAGACGGATGTCGGTGCAGTAAGTGGTCTCCAAGTGGAGCGGAAAGTGGATCAAGCGGCCCCACCCACCCTTAGCCCCCACTACACACGTCCGCAAACTGTCACAGGTGTCGACTTCCTTCATTTTATTCAGTTTTTGGAAGAAAACCGACGACAAGACGACATCAGGAGGCGACAGGAAGACGATGAACGAAGGCGTGAAGAGAATCACAGACGTCAACAAGAAAATGCCAGGTTCAGTGCCATTATCGAGTTGTTGGCACCTGTTACCCTTCAAGCAGCTACTACACCTGCCTCTTCGTCCACAGGTGCACCTGCAGGGCCCTCTTCAACTTCTTTGCCCCCCCCACAGAAAGCACTCGCTCAGAGTCCACCGCCACTCCAAGCTGATGCCTCGTTCCAGGTATTCCGTGAATGGCGTCGGAGGTGGGACGATTATTCGATGATGGTCGACCTATCAAGGTTGCCTAGGGAGAAACAGCTGATCCAGATGAGGATGTGTCTCACCCTAGAGACGCAACGTATCCTGGAGCACACCCTGCAAATTCCTCACGACACAGACAAGACTGTGAAGGACGTCTTGGATGCTTTACAGACGCATATCAAGGGTCTCCGCAACGAAGCTCTCCGTAGGAGAGAACTTCTCGGTTGTAAGCAGCTGGAGGGTGAGTCATTTGCCGATTTTTACGTACGACTCCGATGCATCGCTGAGGAGGTTGACGTTTGTCCTGGGAACTCGTTGACTTGTGAGGAAACACAGCTGAAGATGATTATCCTCATGGGCGTGCGGGACGAAGAGCTAATTCAGAAGCTTATCTCCCTCGACACTGCCTCTTCTCTACAGGATGTTGTCACCACCTGCCGCTCTTACGAAGCCACCAGAAGTGCGACTTCTGCCATTCGTGCTCCATCTAACCAGCTGTGTGCCATCTCCGCATATAAGAAGAACAAAGGACGTGACGGGACTTCAGCTCCACATCCGACTTCAGCTTCACATCCGACTTCAGCTTCACGTCCGACTTCAGCTTCGCATCAATCTTCAGCATCACTTCAGACTTTGACGCCAGGTCATTCCTGCCAGTATTGTGCTCGTCGGCATGGTTCTGAATGCCCTGCCGCTGACAGCATCTGCAATAACTGTGGCCGTCGTGGTCATTGGGCTAGGACACTGAAGTGCCCTGCCAACAACGTTCAGTGCCGCTCCTGTAGCCGCATTGGACACTTCGACAAATGCTGTCAGTCACAGAAGAAGAATAATACTACTTGCAAGTCTCAGGCGGCGAAGAACAAGCGCTGTCGTCGCGTGGGATCCTCTTCTTCCCCTGTCAGCAAGACACCTCAGCCCATCTGTGTTCACCTGTCATACAGCGACATTACTTCCCGTATCCAGATGCTTCCTGACACAGGTGCGGACGTCACAGTCATCGGCACAAGACACCTCGACATTCTGGGGATACCTAGGAGCAGCTTGCAACCACCGTCAACGTCTACAACGCTCACCGCAGACGGTTATACAATGGCACCTGCTCTGGGTACATTTCAGGCTACCCTCACCCTAGGTAAGCAGTCATGTTCTGCCAGGATTCAGGTCCACAAAGGTGTTCAGATGCCACTACTGTCTTATAGCCACTGTCAAGAGTTGGCCATAATATCTCCAGACTTCCCTAAGCCAATTCTGGAAATAAAACATGTCAATAACGACAACCCTATGAGGCCCTTTGAGTCCGTCTCTGCGGATTTCTTCGTTGTGGCGGGAAAGTCCTTTCTCGTCATCGCCGACCGGCTCTCAGGTTGGCCTGTTGTCGTTCCCTGCGGAGGCAACACTACTGCCTCTTATACAGTGCATATGTTCTGTCGCTACTTCCGGGAAGTTGGTGTCCCTCTCTGCCTGAGGACTGACGGCGGGCCCCAGTTCACCAGCAACGACTTCCGGGACTGCATGGGAGCGATGGGGAGTTTATCATGTGGTGTCCTCGCCACATTATCCCCAGTCCAATGGACATGCCGAGGCTGCCGTAAAGTCCGTCAAGCATCTCATCCTCAAGACGGCACCCTCAGGCAACATTGACTGTGAGAAGTTTGACCGGGGTTTATTGGAATTGCGGAATACCCCCAACTTTACAGGTCGCTCCCCAGCACAGATGTTATACGGCCACCCACTACGGTCATGTGTCCCTGCCCATCCTGAGTCCTTCTCGAGGGAGTGGCAGGCCAAGACCGAGGACTGCGATCGTCGTGCAGCCGCCCGTGCTGACCAGGTAAAGGCACAGTACGATCAGCACGCCCGACCCCTTCCCAGGTTGAGTATCGGGCAAACAGTTCGGATTCAAGACCCGACGTCTCACCGCTGGGACAAGGTCGGGGTTGTCATGGGCTGCGGCAAGACCAGGGATTACGAGGTCCGTCTCCCTAGTGGTCGGGTATGGTGGCGGAATCGCCGCTTTCTTCGTTCAGTACCGTCCCCTAGTGGTGAACCCCTCCCCCATATCCCTGTGAACCCTTGCTTGGACGAGAAAAGTAAGTCCTCATTCAGTGACCCCCCAGTTTTCCCACGTCACTCTCAAAGGCTCCTGGAAAAAGAGTCCGCTCGAGATTGCACTACGAGCGTGAGGGGGAGGGAGGTGTAGATATATGAGACGAATATGCCTGTAATATGTAACTGTACTATTTACCATTATTGATTCAGGTCTCTGTATTATATGTTATAATCATACTCCCTTTTGTCACTGAATGTTAGTTCATGTTTTAGGCACATGCGCGCTGTACGTGCATGCGCAGATAGAGATACCCGGAGAGATTCCAAGACAGGACGCTGTTTCCCCTGTCTTAACTCCTTTTGTGTGTTTGTCCCAGAAATAGAACTTACGAACTTGACACCAGTGTGTTTCCTTCACCCCTGATTGGAAGTATCACCTGGGTCTCCCACAATATGAACCACCATATTATTTGATGGGATAAATTTTTCACGTGACCTCACCTTTTGAGAGTAGAGTTCCATATACCATTACAGTTTTTAACTCTCACATTGGAATGTGTCAAACTAAGAGCGGCCAGTGCAAACTGTGTCACTCTGCTAAAGTTGGTTCTTTTATGACACTGCAACCATGAGCCTATCAGGTGACACAGTTTAATCCACCTGATACAGTGGCAACATTCTCCACAGGTCATCCAATTTCTGCATGAATGAACTATCAGTAATATTGGTCGACAAAATAAGACACTCAGTCAAAGTTTTAGTACTTTAGTAGACAGACTAACACACCCATTGTTGACATTGATAATTTGGGTAAGCAGTTATCGTGATCTCAAATTTGAACCTAAAATTATTTAATAATATAATAATAATAATACAGGGTAGTTACATTAATAATAACAACAACAACAACAGCAATAATAATACTAATAATAATAATAATAATAATAATAATAATAATAATAATAATAATAATAATAATAACAATAATAATACTAACAACAACAACAACAACAACAATCATCATGTGAGGTCCTCGACTTAGTGATGTAAGTAAACCTGGGCCGTGGTCCATATTAAAACTGGGGGAATGTATAAGGAACACAAACACAGAACTGAATGTTTACAATATTTATTATTTTAAGTATAAATAATAATTATATTAATGATGCAAACTTTATACACACTGTGTGTATACAATATACAGGTTCATTATAATTTTAATATGATGAAATAATGACTACTATAAGTGTTCAAGTGTTGTCCTCCCCGCCCCCAGGGACTATGACAAGCTGAAGTTCCTCCGTTGTCTGCTGAGTGACCAAGAACTGGGTGTGTTGGCCAGCCAGCTGAGATGTCGTCACGTGCGGGCGTCTACACTTGTTGTGCCGGGAGACAACAGTGAGACCTTCACTCTGTCCGGATACACAGTCGAGAGGTAAGTATTGTGTACAGTCATCCAACGAGGTGATGTCACAGTTTTCAGTAAGATTAGTTCAAACAGCGGTATCTGGCAGGAGACCAGCGAGTGACTGACTGGTCGTCGTTGTAGTAAGATGGTGTATTAACTCCTGAGCCAAATTTCTCGCTACTTAACTCTCTGACATTCTCTCATTATATATGCAGGTAAAAGTCTTCAAGACGGGTAACAAAAGTAAAGAACTATATCCCAATCCCATGCTTAAAAGACGCAGAAAATGTGTGCCGTAAAATAGGACAGGATAATATGATAACACCAGCCGGCGGTAACAACTGTTATATAGTGCGTCCTTCACAGCTGAGATGTTTTATAAATGAGTTTATTCGTAATGACCGTTTTTGAAGAGAAAGATATTGAGCTAAATTATATAGAGATACATACAAAATTATTTCAAACATGAACACGAAGGAAGTTTATCAGAAATATTATTCATGAATTAACTGTTAAACTCAAGTAGCAAATTGACGTTTTCGTAGGACGCATTTATTATATACTTATTTTTACCCACAATAAGATATACTAAGACAAATTGCATATCAGTAATAGTACATCATGCAAAAACTTAATTTTAAAAAATCAGAATAACATTGAAATATTACACGACCGCCAGCAGAGGTGGGAAATATATGAAGTTGTTAGCAGTTCCTATTTCACATAATTATGTTCCAGCTGTAAAAACTAAAAGCGATAATAAAGGCAGTTGACACTTTATGACTGAACGTTTCTGTAAATGGTGACATCAATCATTTAGACCATTTCTGGTACTTTGATTTTACAGCAGATGTTGATGGTTGTTACCTTCGGCATTATCCTCCAGGGTGCATCATTCCATGCTTTCGTAACCTCAGTTTCTTCTCTGGTCCACTTTCTCTTCAAGTACTTATACAAACATATTGTCTAAATCTTCACTCTGCAAAAACAAATGAGCTAAAGTCAGTTATTTGGCCCAAATAAAAATATGTTATACAGTGGTCCCTCGGGTAACGAGCACAATTCGTTCTAGAAGGTTGCTCGTTAACCGAAAAACTCATTAACCGAAACCATTGTTTCAATGGGTTTTTGGGTAATTGGTTCCAGCTCACCGAAAATTGCCTAAATTCAACAAAAAAGGTAGAAAAGTACACATACTTTGAGGTGTGTATGTTGAAGGCTCCTGGATGATGATGGGAATTAGAATGGGGGTGGAGGAGAAGGGAGAAGAGAAGGCATTGGGGTAGAAGAGAAGTCACCCCATGGTGCCATTTCACCCATAAAATTTTAGTTCACTTGGTGTAATTCAAGATTATTTTCTTTAAATCAACACAAACATATTTCAAAATGACCAATAATTTGACTGGAAACAGAAAAAAAGCATTTATGTTGAAGAGTCTCAAACAGGATGTTCCTCTGAACCGATAAACAAACTGACGCCAAGCTTGGTGTGTTGAGTGGCTGTTTGGCGTGCAAAAAACTAGTTTCCTGTACTTCAATTATGTTACAATAATTGTTAAAATGACTAAAAAATAATTTAAGCCCTAAAACCGATTACTGTATTGGCGGACTAATACTACAGCTGGTGAGCAGCCAAATGCAGGCGAAAACATGTTGGGAAAAATTCGTAAGGAATTCGTTAACCGAAATTTTTTCGTTAACCGAAGTGAAGAATCTTATGGAAGGTAATTCGTTAACCGAAATTTCGTTAACCGAGGCGTTCGTTAACCGAGGGATCACTGTATAGGCATTGATCAAGGTTCTCACAACCCACGTTACACAATGAATCCCTGCTCAGTAAAGAACAATACTTGTATTTATAACTCTCTTATATTTGTTTGTCTTACCATTCACCCAGTCATTCACCCCACCATCTTCTAGGGTGAACCAGTCACCTGTTTGAGACGACTGACTGTATATGATTCTCTTACCTATAGCCTTTATTTGTTCCGAAATATTATTGATCTATTTGTTTTATATATACGCAAGCACTGGTTTGGTAATAGAGTTGTGGATATGTGGAATAGGCTACCGAGTGCTATAGTAGGATCGGGGACGCTAGGGAGCTTCAAGACGAAGTTGGATAGGCACATGGAAGTGCTGGGATGGGTGTGAAAGGGATCTGCCCTGTATGGGCCAGTCGGCCTCCTGCAGTATCCCACTTTCTTATGTTCTTATATATATATATATATATATATATATATATATATATATATATATATATATATATATATATATATATATATATATATATATATATATATATATATATATATATTGTACACACACACTAGCAGAAACGCCGCCCTACGTGCGGCTCTTTCGCTAGGCCACGGTAGGACACCACCCTCCGGGAGGCTCCACTTTGTCTCACGGTAGTGCATTAGGGTAGACCACATTTTTGGTTTTGCCATTAGGAGCAAGGATGTACAGATTTTGCCAGTTCCCACTCTGGAGCATCCAACATAGAACTGTCCATGAGAGAAGCAAGGAAACACCAGGTTTAGGCCAACCATCTTTAGGGACTGTCCCTGGCTTTTGTAGATGGTCATGGCAAAGCTCACTTTAACCGGGAACTGAAGTCGCTTGAACTCAAATGGCAGGTCAGTGGTGATGAGAGGTATCCTTGGTGTAAACACGTCCTCTCCTTTAGCTTTTCATGTCAGTATTGTAGCTTCCAGTAAATGTGGCATCATGTTCTTCACCACCAGTCTTGTGCCATTGCAGAGCCTTGGTGGGTCAAGATTTCTTAAGAGCATTGTAGGAGTTCCAATCTTGAGAGTGAGGTGGTGAGGAGGCATTCCAGAGGGCTCCAAAGAATTAAGGAATTCTGCAGGGTACTGGACTGCTTGGTCCTGGTCGATTACTGTATCAACAGACTTGAATGAGGTCTCACTGCCTGGAAGCTGTCTGAGTAGAGTCATGTTGATTTCAGCCACTGTTTCATTCTTTGGTGCCAGAATTGCGCATTCACGCAGCCACTTGTGATCCTTGTAGTGGTGGATAATGTTTGGGTAGACCATGTTAGTGAGCACAGTTGAGGACTTTCCAACATTTCCACATACTTGAGGAATAATTATTTGTGCTTCTGAATCAACAGGGAAAGTTCCATTCCCAATCTGTAGTAGAAGGTTTGCAAACCGTCCAGCATCCTGATCTCCTTGTAGATGTACTCTCATGTTTGTGGATAGGGTGAGTGTCTGAACACTTCTCCAAAGATATGATGCCTTGAGGCACGCATTCAGTTCATCAGCTGGAGTGCTTCGAGGAATGACAGGTACAGTAGCATCTGGCGAAAGTCTCCAGCAATGACCATTGTAATGCCACCCATGAGCTGGTCATTTTCTCGTATGTCTTGCAAGGTCCTGTCCAGTGCTTCAAATGCTAACTTGTGAGACATAGTGCATTCATCCCAGACTATGAGGCTGCATTTTTCTAAGAGTTTTGCCTTTGCCGATCCTTTTTTGATGTTGCACACTGGATTCTCATTGTGAGCGAGGTTGAGAGGCAGTTTAAAAGTTGAGTGTGCAGTACGTCCTCCTTCTAGTAGTGTTGCAGCAATGCCTGAGGATGCCACAGCAAGAGCAATTTTCCCCTGATGACGTACCTTGGCCAACAGAAGGTTGATCAGGAATGTTTTTCCTGTCCCGCCAGGTGCATCGAGAAAGATCATACCTCCCTGCTCCGCTTGTATCGCTTGCAAGATCTGTTCATAAGCATTTGCTTGATCAGGCACCAGGTGAGGCTCATTTTCTTCAACAAAATTCACCAGAACTTCAACTGAGTAGTCTGTCTCTCTGAGCAACTCCCTGTTTGCAACTACTGGTTCTTCTCGGTTTGGGGAAGACAATCCAAAATCAGTCAGGTTTTTTCCGCATAGCTCCATCACTTTGTCTTCCAGCATGATCAGAGCCCTGTTGAACATTTCATCCATGAACTCAATCTCTTGACCAGGATGTTCTCTTCTTGTTTGATGAAGCAGATCCTCTGAAAGACTTTCTTGATGGTTTTCCCAGAGCTGGCTTGAGTTGGAAAGTCCACATGTAGCAATCATGATGGCAAACAGGTTCCTCATTCTCATTGGCGATTGAGTAGCTGCTGCCTCTTCTAATGTGTCATTCCAGTGACCATCATCTTCCAGTAGGCCAAGGAGATTGCACGCTTCCTGATAGGTTCTGCAGACTTGTCCATTCACTGTCTTGAGTGCTGCATATGATGTTGGGCCACGGATGTGGTGCAAAAGTAGTCTCAAACAGTAGCATTCAAAGTTGTTGGGGTGAACCGTGTAGACACGTGCCAAAGCAGTCTCAAACAGTAGCATTCAAAGTTGTTGGGGTGAACCGTGTAGACACGTGCCAAAGCATTGCCTGACTTTATCCCTGGATATCCTTCAACATCGGATCCTTGAGCTCTTCTCTAGAACTTTTTCATTGAAGCCTGCCATATGTAGAACTTGGGTACGTCAACATACAGGAGGATTTGAGCAAACTCATCTTCCTGTGAAAACTTGAAGAATGCAGTGAGGGTCGTATCAGCAGGATTTGCCATTTGATTTTGGAGGGACTCTTCTGTGAAGTATACTCCTTGTCCATTTTCCAGGTGAACAGTCAGATGAACTACTGTTGAACATCGTTCGTGTATGGGAAAACTAAAAATTCTCCATAGGGCTTCATTAATGCATATATAACGGCCTTGCTGAAACTGTCACCTCATCATGATTTCCATCCTTTTCCAATGCAAAAATCGCTTGGTCAGAGCCTTTGTTGACGTATTTGCAGACATACTTGATGGACTTGACTGAATTGCAGAACTCCGCATTGATGTGCGCATTGAATGCTTTACTCAAAAGAGGATTGTAGGGGACCACCCATTTGTTGTCTACTGTTATTTCACTGTCTGTTCCAGATCGCAACACTGCTGTAAAACCTCCAGCGCCTGGCGCTCTTCTCCTGTACCGAGGATAGCCATCTTCTCCACTCTGAGTATCCTTTATCAGGTCTTTTGGGAAGATTTTGGTGCAACGTCCATCTTTCATGCAGGGAGAGTGTCTGTTGAATAGTCCACATGGCCCATGAATCATTTGCTTCTTGATGATCTCATAGAGAACTGGATCTTCTTCTGGATCAGGAAACTCTGCTCGTATGCAGTTGTCAATCATGTTAGGTCGAAGTTTTTCTTTCAGCCAGATCAAGACATGGGCATGTGGTAGACCTCGTTTCTGCCACTCAGTGGAGTACATGTAGCACCGTGTAGGGCCAAAGATTGATGCTTTTGTTAGCAAGTCCATGAGTTTGATCACTTGCTGACGAAATACTCTCGCTGTAATGTCATGCCGATCTTGTCCTTTCTGGCCTTCCATTAGAGCTTCTGTTGTGTCAGTCCATACAGGGTTGCATGTAAAAGTAATGAAGAGATCTGGTCGTCCATAGTTTCTGACATAGGTCATGGCATCCTGAGTCTTTTCATGCATGTATCGCGGACCTCCAGTGAAGGAAGAGGGGAGAATCACCAGTTGTCCAACATTGCCCACATGTCCATCCCTTGCTACTGCATCTCTCAGATGAATGTAGTCATCAACCCTGAGCTTCTTTTGGTTGAATTGGATGAAGATGAGTCTTTCTGTTTCAATTTTGGCATACATGTCCACTACAAACTGGTGGAAGAGGTTCCTTGATCTTAGTATCTGGTTGAAACTGTCTTCTCTGATCATGAATCTGTATGAATAAAAGTCATTGGATGAGACTTTCTTACCCACTTTTGCCACACCAGTCGCTGGATCTGTGTGAGGAATGTTGAAGTGATATCCGTCTTCACCTTTCCAGAAGATGAGAGGATACTGCAGTGCATCATAGGATCGATGTGTCTCTGATATTCTTGTGAGCAACTCGTCTCTCATTTTGAGTATGATGTCTCGTTTCTCAAACTCTTGACCGACAATCAGGATGGCTACTTCATCAACTACAGGAGCATTGAATCTTCTTTCATGTTCTCCAGGGCATTTTTAAATGTCATGTCTGACAGCTTGAATGTTGCCACACCTGATAGTAGTCTGCTTTTCATGATCTCCCATAAGTAGGAGGAACTTTGCCTGCTCATCTTCCAGTGTGATAGGCTTGACCCTGGACTTTGAATGTGGGCATGTATCCATGCTCACGAACTACTCTGGTAGCTCCAAAGGATGTCATCTGGAAGCATGAATTGTACTTCCGTATATTTTCCAAGAAGGGTTTTGACTCTGGTGTTGTTCCTAGCATGAGAGTCTTCAATGGTTGTGGTGGTTTTTCCAAATTTGGCAGTCGTACTTTCCCACGAGAGCAGCACAGTCCAGCAGATTCTCCTTTGTACTTCTTTGCACTGCAGTGTTCACATTTCTTATCCATGTTGTCAATTACAACAGAGGGATACTTTTCATATTCTGTCTCTTTGTCATAGTTAAATCCTGCTCTTGCAAGTGGATGCCACTGTGTATTCTTTCTTAGAATTCTGGATCCCGCAGCTCTCTGTCTATCAGCCTTTCTGCTGTTTGCTGTCTGTCAGCCTTAAGACGGGATTCCCTTTCCTGATCTGTATCCTGTGACCGACTTGCCGCTGTTCGTTTTCTGTCAGCATTAAGACGGGATTCCCTTTCCTGATCTGTTTCCTGTGACCGACTTGCCGCTGTTCGCTTTCTGTCAGCATTAAGACGGGATTCCCTTTCCTGATCTGTTTCCTGTGACCGATTTGCCGTTGTTCGCTCTCTGTTAGTTTGTAAACGTGTAGCACGTTGTTGCCTTGTTTCACTTGATCTTGATTGCTGCTTTCTCAGTGCATCTCTCTGTCTTCTTTCAAGAATTGACAGCTTTGGTCGTTTCTTTGGCGGCATTTTGTTCAGTTAGATTTGATCTTAATTTTTGTTTTCAGCGCGATTACAATCCTTCCTTCCCCGGGCAAAGCTGGGAACAAACAGTGGCTCAAGCTAGTAAGCTATAAAACAACGCGCGAACAGTCCCTCGGCAAAAAGTTGCCATGTACCACTGACACTCTTTTTTTATTTATATAGAGACGCTCTTTCAGTTATTTATACAGATGGCCATGGCAAGGAATAGATTTACTAAGGTAGGACGTAACGACATTGATTTTAGCGCTGTGCAATATCGTACGTTTGCCATACCATCTTTAGAATGGACTAGCTACCTACCTACCTTGTTAGAATGGACAGCCTAGAAAAGTTAGAGATCAAAGAAAAGTAAGCTGTAATGGGAGAGAGCATAAGGTTAAAATTAGCTATAATACGTGGGATGGGATGCGACTTTTCAAGCTCTGTGTGGTGTAACGAATGGAGGTTAGATGTAGAGAAAAGTAAGCCATAATGAAAGAGAACCTAAGGATCAAAATAGCTGTAAATCATCGGAGGGAATACGACTTTTCTACGTGTGTGCGTCCAGGCTGACTGATAGTCTCTCTCTCTTTCTCTCGTTCTCTCAGGCATGTCGGGTCAGTTCGGGTTGGGTGTGTCGGATCGGGTTTTTTTTTAGAGCCCCACATGACACTTGCTATCCATGCCAAGTTTGGTCCAAATCGGTAAAGTGGTTTCCGAGATTCTCGTGCGGACACACAGACAGACATACAGACAGACTTCTTTGTTTTATATAGTGTATATATATATACTGTGTATATATATATATATATATATATATATATATATATATATATATATATATAATATATATATATATATATATATATATATATATATATATATATATATATATATATATATATATATATATATATATATATATATATATATATATATATATATATATATATATATATATATATATATATATATATATGCTGAAACCCTGAGGAAAGAGTGTGAGACTACACACAAGCGCTTAGGAACTTAGTGTTTTTCTTCACTTTCCTTGTAGTTATCAACACTTACCTATACAAATCAAAGCACCTACAGTGATTTACTTGCATATATATATATATATATATATATATATATATATATATATATATATATATATATATATATATATATATATATATATATATATATATATATATATATATATATATATATATATATATATATATATAGTTAACCCTCACTTTACGCGGTTAATGCAACCTGCAGGGTCCCGCGGAAAGTGAGGAACGCGTAAAGTGAATAACATAACATATGGGATTAATTGAAATAGAGTCCGGGCCGACCCCCAAACTCCACTTTTTGACGACACACAACTATGTTGTAGTAAAAATTTTATCTTTACTTTATGATGGTATGAAAAAACAAGTAATATAGAAGAGGTTAGGTTAGGAAAAATAAAGGTTAACATAGGAAAAATAAAGGTTAGGTTAGAAAAACTAAAAGTTATGTGGAACACTTACGTTAGTAGAAGAGATGGGTCGGCATACGGGGATGGAGGCTGGTTCCGAGGCAGAGGGCAGATTACTGGCCCTCAGGTGAATCACCATTACTAGGTGAATCACCATCACTTACAGTTGTCAGGGCTTCCCTGACAAATCCCTCAAAGTCATCTTCACTGTCACTATCACTGGCTTGGGCTGGCTGTGGTGGGTTGCGGGCGAAGAACTCGGTTATGCTTTTTTGACGGCTGGTGTTTATGTTGTCTTGATACACCGTGATGTACGGCTCCATAGCCTGCACCAGCCAGGTATGGAAGACTTCATAGCGGTCATCGTCATTGTCGCGGGAAAGGAAGGACTTCATTTTCTCTGCACACTCCATGGCACCCTTAATATCACTATGAGTTAAACTGTGTTCTTCGGAGAATGACGCACCTTCTTCCTCCTCTTCACTGACGTGATCTTCTTCCAACATCTCGTCAGCAGTCACTTCAGGATCTCTGATCACCTCCAGGATGTCGTCGTTGGTGGTCTCGGAGAAGCCTGGAACTGTAACAGTCTGCGCAGCTTCTCTGGCAAGGTCCACTGCTACTGCAACATTCTGAACCTCACCAGTCACAGATTGACTCCTCCTCTCACCTGGTATTCCATGCAACACATGTCTCCATGTGTGACGAATTGTAGCAATAGACAGCTGATCCCATGACTCCACCAAGAAATCCACAGCTTTCTTGATGTTAAATACTCTCCAGAATTGTTTGAACAGTATTTTTTGCTGTGCCAACTGTTGATCCTCATCTTCTTTGCTCTTGCTATCGGTGGTGGTGTCACTCAGGTTACGCAACTCTTCCCTGGTGTTGGTGTAGTCGTTCAGGAGTTTGAATTTTTTTGTTGAGAATGCAGCTTTTACATTACAGATTAACTCTTGGTCCATGGGCTGTAATATAGACGTAGTGTTGGGAGGAAGGAAGACCACTTTTACGTTGGGGTGACGATCTAACAGTAGGGGCGAGTGTCCTGGTGCGTTGTCCAGCAGCAACAAAATCTTGAATGGCACATTCTGTCGCTCACAGAATTTCTTTACATCGGGAACAAAACAGTCATCAAACCAGGAGAGGAACAGTGTAGAGAACATCCACGCCTTACGTGCGGTCAGCCAGTGGACATTTACCTTGGTCATGTCCATGGTTTTGTAGGCGTGCGGCTTGCGTGCTGTGTGGATCACCGATAACTTGAGCTTACAGGTACCGGAGGCATTGGTGGTAAACAGGACGGTGATGAGTTCCTTCTGCATCTTCCGGCCCCGAATCCTGCTGGCATTCTTTACAACGATGGACTTGGAAGGTAGCTTTTTCCAGCAAAGACCAGATTCGTCCATGTTAAACACCTGGTCGTCACTGTGCTGTCCTTCCTCCATAATCTCACGTAAAAACGGAGGAAATTCCCTAGCCGCAGCACGGTCAGCACTCGCTTCTTCACCACCAATGTTTATATTGGTGATCTTGTTCCGGATCTTAAACCTCTGTAACCACCCAGAGGAAGCATTAAAGGGTTTGGGCTCTGTAATTCCCATCTTTCGTGCCACTGCCATGTACCGTTCACGTGCGTAGTCCTTAACAGAGCGCTTGTCGACCGCCATGTTCCGTCGCGCCTGACGCACCAAGTAGCTCACAAGTAATTTTTCTGTCTTGAGAAGCACCTGGTTGTGAAAATACTTGATCATAGAAGCACCTGTAGAGTTTGTGATCTTCATGTGCTCCTTTATCTTGGCTGCATCCTTCTTTAGTGTTTGAATCGTAGATTCATTCACACCATGCTGGCTCGCCAAATCAACCTGCCTTGTTCCTTTCTCCAACTCTTGGATGATGGTATACTTCACCTCGTAGCTTAAGGAACGTCGTGTCTTCTTTGGCTTAGTGCCGCTGGGTCCAGGTAAGGAAAGGTTTCTCTCTGGGGGTGGTGGTCAGGCGGAAGCCATTTTACTGAACAATGGATGCACGATTACACAGTGTGGCCTTGAGGGATGAAACTGCCGCGGCTAGGTCAAGCGTCGTCTTTCCTCCCTCCCTCCCTCCCCCGGGTGGACACGTCATAATACTTTAAGCCAATTACAGCTAGCAGCAGAGGGGGGTAGGGATGCATGGCCAATCACAGTCCGATACGTCATATGACGTCAGGAGGAGGAGGGAGAGGCGAGGAGCACAGGCAGGCAGGCGGGCGGGTGGCGGGTGGGGCGAATCTAAAAATAGCGTCGCGCCGGACACTCTCCGCGTAATGGGGTTCACGTACCGCGTAATGTGAGCACGTTAGGTTCTGGCAAGGCACCGCGTAAACGTGGAAACGCCTAATGTGGGACCGCGTAAGGTGAGGGTTAACTGTGTGTGTGTGTGTGTGTGTGTGTGTGTGCGTGCGTGCGTGCGTGCGTGCGCGCGCAGTATTACCCCGCTTAACGCGGTTTCGCTTAGCGCGTTTTACCGTATACGCGGTGCCTCACCAGAGCCGAACTTTCACTTAACGTGGGTTTTTTCCACGTATACGCTGTGATTGTCCGGCTCGAGAGCTATTTTTAGATTCGCCCCACCCGCCACCCTGCCTGACTGCCTGTTTTAGCTCATAAAATTCAGACAAATTACCCGGCCAGAATATAATTTACATTGTTGGAATTCTTACAATATGATGATCATTTTGAATAAACATCATAGATTTTGCATTAGACATACAAATTTTAGATATAATGTTTACTCTGAGTAAATATTTTATTTTTTGTGCAAAATATATGACATTTGTATTCAAAATATTCCTGGTCTTACAAGGAATCCAGCAATGTCAATTGTATTATCCTAACTTTAGTTTGAGGTATTATTTATTAAAATTTAGTTGGTTTCCCAAAAAAATTTCTCAGAGAGGGAAGAGCCAGCAGTGTAGTGTGAGAAGAGGGGGAGGGAGTTGAGTCCATTATTTGAATGGACATTAACTTGGCGACTGTATTTCTCTATTTCTCTTAAGTATTAATTGTGTGCATGTACCATCATAAAATTAAGATGTTATTTTACTAGAACATAGGTATTGTGTGAAAAAGTGGAGTTTGGGGGTGGGGCCAGTTTCTATGGAATTAATCCCATATGTTCTGTTGTTCATAGCATAGTTTTCACTTAACACTGTACCTGTGGGTATATATATATATATATATATATATATATATATATATATATATATATATATATATATATATATATATATATATATATATATATATATATATATATATATATATATATATATATATATATATATATATATATATATATATATATACACAGTGGTCCCTCGGTTAACGAGCACAATCCGTTCCAGCAGGTTGCTCATTAACCGAAAATTTCGTTAACCGAAACCATTGTTTCAATGGATTTTTGGGTAATTGGTTCCAGCTCACCGAAAATTGCCTAAATTCAACAAAAATGGTAGAAAAGTTCACTTACTTTGAGGTGTGTATGTAGAAGGCTCCTGGATGATGATGATGATGTGCATTTGAAGTGGGAGGTGGAGGAGGAGAAGGGAGAAGAAAACGAAGTGGAAGTGGAGGAGAAGCATTTTACTGCTTCTTGGAAGGTGAGTCACCTTCCATGAAAATGTCAGGAACCTCTGGACTGACAGATTCTCCACCATGAACATCCTCTCTCCTTCTTGAAGTGGAAGGCTTAGGGATAGCATCATGTTCCCTCTGCCTTTTACTGAAGAAAGTGTCAATTGTGGTCTGTGGGGCATCTGTCCTCCTCACCATTAACTTATGTTTAAAGAAGGAAACCACTGAGTCCTCAACATGACACAAAGTTAGTTCAGTTTTTTCCACTTCTGGGTGCTTTGAAGCCAGTTCCCTGAACTTCTCCCAGTAGTAAATCACATCTTTCAACTGTTTAGCTGACATATGGTCATCACTTTCAATTTCCTCCTCACCACTGTCAGCCTCTACCTGTAACATCTCATCCAGTTGCTTCAAGTCATCAGGAGTAAGTTCCTCCTCATGAGACATCACAAGCTCTTCCACATCCTCCTCCTCCACTTCAAGGCCCAATGACTGACCAATGGACACAATCTCCTGGTCCAACTCTGTTTCTTCCTCAAATCCCTCAAAATCATGGACTACTGATGGCCACAGTGCTTTCCATGAAGAATTGAGGGATCTAGTGGAGACTTCTTGCCATGATGACACAATCACTTTTACAGCCTCCAGGATGTTGAATTGTGTCTTCCAGAACTGTTTCAGTGTTAGTTCAGGATCATTGGAAGTTGCCTGATGACACCTCCTAAACATTTTCTTCATGTACAACTTCTTGAAGTTGCTGATCACATTCTGGTCCATTGGCTGTATGATTGATGTAGTGTTTGGAGGCAGAAACAACACTTTCACAACGTCAAATTGACACTCCAAATTGCTGGCAAGGTCAGGGTAACCAGGAGCATTATCCATGAGGAGAAGAGCCTTTAAAGGGAGTTTATTGGTGGTTAGGTAGCTCTTGACAGAAGGGCAAAACACATCAACAGCCCATGCCTTACGGTTGGACTTCCAATAAACTTCAAGCTTTGTTCTTACCACTTTCTGTTGCTTGAACACCCTGGGGTTTTCAGAGTGGTAGACAAGCATAGGCTTCAGTTGGAAATCCCCTGAAGCATTGGCACCAAGCAATAGAGTGAGACGGTCTTTCATGGGTTTATGCCCAGGTAAAGAGGCTTCATCTTTGGTGATGAATGTTCTATTGGGCATCTTTTTCCAGAACAGCCCAGTTTCGTCCACATTGAACACTTGCTGTGGAAGATAATTTTCTTCTTCCATCAGTTTTTCAAATTCATCTAAAAACTTTGCTGCCCCTTCTTTATCAGCACTAGCAGCTTCACCATGCCTAACAACACTGAAAATGTCACTTCTTTTCTTAAATTTTTCGAACCAGCCTTTGCTGGTCCGAAAATCTTCAAATTCTGTGCCTGAAGAACCAGGTTGATCTGCCATTAAATGTTCGTAAATCTCCCTGGCTCTTTCACAAATGAATTCAGTAGAAACTGAATCACCTTTCATCTGTTTTTCCCTAATCCAGATGATAAGTAACCTCTCAGTTTCTGCGATTAGGGATCTACTTTTAAACACTCTTGTAGATTTGTCTCTCACTTTCACTTCTTTAAATTTGTCTTTCTGTGCAAGAATTGTCGACACAGTTGATGTCGACATGCCATATTCTTTGCTAAGCACATTTGTTCTAATGCCTTGGTCATGATTTTTTATGATTTCCTGCTTGGTTTGGATTGAAATCGCTTTTCTTGATCTCTTAGGCCCCATGCTGGATTCAAACACTGGCAACATGTGTTTTTCAAAGTTAAACTTGTTGTAAATAAAGAATATTTTCTTTAAAATAACACTGCACTGCGCTATATGTTGTCAATATGTAAAATAAATTTCAAAATGACCAATAATTTGCTTGGAAACACAGAAAAAAAGGGTTTAGTTGAAGAGAGTCTCAAGCAAGATGTTACCTCCAGTGAAAACAGAGAGAGACTAACGCCTGTTTGCTGTGTTAAGAGGCTGGATGCCGCGCATTAAACTAGTCACTTTACCTTCAATTATGTTCAATAATTGTTAAAATGACCAAAAAATTGAATATTAAACTTTTAAAATTATTGAATAGTATAAACTTCTTGATATATACTAAAATAGTAAGGAATTTAAGCCCTAGAGCCGATTTATGAATTGGCAGACTAATACTGCAGCTGGTTGACCGGCCAGTGCAAGCGAAAACATGTTGAGGTCGCCTCGTAAGAAACTCGTTAACCGAGGGGTTGCTCGTTAACCGAAATTTCGTTAACCGAGGGACCACTGTGTGTATATATATATATATATATATATATATATATATATATATATATATATATATATATTCAGAAATTTCAGTGTGATTTCAAACGCCGTGCCCTGGGCGATACTAAGTTTTCAAGGTCGACTGAGGAAGAGAGCGCTCCTGCCTGTAGTGAGAGCTTTTGGAACTTGGCCTATACGATATTGAATGTAGTTTGCCGAATTAATAATGATGCGATTCATGAAGTTAAGGGACTATTATTAAATTTGAAATTATTATAGATCGTTTATCAGTCTGAATAATGTTACGGGCATCCCAAGAAAGTTATTAGTAGGCGGAAAATATGTCTCGTAGGCCTAAGCTAACGCCTTGAGAGGACATGAGACTGGGTGTTTCTCAGTCATGCGAAAGCGATCGGACAGACAGGACGTCCCTGCACGTCCGTCCACAAAACGGTCCCGTGGTCTAGTCACCTGTGTTGTGCTATTGCAGTATAACAAGTAAATCTCATTCGATCTCAGACAGGGGTTAGATAGGGCAGTGATACAATTAACAAGAGCTAACAGTGAGTTCAACTCAGGGTTTCCGTTAGAACCCACTTGACTGCGAGAGATTGACTGCCGTTTGATACTGCCGTTGATGATTGATGATTAGCGATTGTCGCAGTTGGAACGATCAGTGCAGGCTTGTCACTGGTCAGCGGGGATATCAAGGGATCTCTTGAGTGAACAAGTGCTCCCGACAACTAAAACGACACGGGACCAGCATCAGCGTTGGGAGATCAGATCTTCCCACGTGGGTGCACAGCACCACTTGTTTTCGGTCAGCTAGAAGTATTACCTACTGGCTAAGGTCACCTGCTGGCGTTCTCTCTTCCCGCCCATGGACGCACTGAGAGTACACCAGATCTATCTGAGTAAATTAATGGTCACACACTTAGACCAGGAGTCTAGGGGATACCTAGAGAAACATTTTATCTCCCTTATTACGGGTGTATGTTGAGTTGGGTGAAGCATGGTTCACGGGTATTGGTGGACGCAGTAACATCTCAATATTAGTGACAATATTTTTGTGTGTAGTTAATACCATTTTTTCACTTACTGATATTATCTTGACGTGTGTAGTTTAAAATTTCTTAAATGATTTTGATAGTATTTAATGTTTGTGTCACTAATTGAAACTAGAGTGTTACTGTGATTTAGTTCCTTTAATGCATTAAATTTTTCTTTATAATTCCGATCTCAGGTATGACCTTGTTCCCCAGAGTAGTGTTTAAGTTAGGTTAGGAAGTGTGCATCTGTTGGGGTAATATAATTTTGTTGAGTGTCCTGAAGGCCTATTCAGGGTGGAGTTAATAAGTTCTTATTTTTTTATACCATTTTCTCAGTGCTGGATATAATTTTGTTGAGTGCCCTTAAGGCCTATTCATTGTAGAGTTATTAATTTCTTATTGTTTTAATACCATTTTCTCAGTGGTTGATATTATTTTGTTGAAAGCCCTTAAGGCCTGTTTCATGTGTGCAAGCAACAATTCTTATAACTTGAATTTATTGTTGTCTAATGAGGCATTGTCTGAGTTTCTAATAATTTCAATATCATGTATAACATTTATTCCCGAGAGTAGTGTTTTAAGTTCAGGTTAAGAGGTGCGCATATGTTGGTGTACCATTATTTGATTGTGTCTGTAGTGTTGGAGGGAATATAAGTTTCTAAATTTTACAGTGTGTCTCATTCATCCCAGTCACAGACGCTATCCTTCCACGGATCACGGACAATTCATTTTGTTAGTAAATTTAAGTGTTATTGTGCTGGTTCGGGATTTTTCTCCAAGGGGCGCTTCCACTGCAATTTCCATCTAATAATTAATAAACCCCAAGTCAAGTGAGAAATTTATGTCCAGTAATTCCGACCGGTTACATATATGCTATAACGAATCTATTGGTTCTAGAACCTCGTTCGTTATAGCATTCGTTCGTTATAGGATTAATCCGTTCGAGGCCCCCAAATACAACCACTTAACATTGAAAAATTTCTGTGGAAATTGTAAAAAATATGGTACTTTATCTTATCTTAGTGTTGTTAGCATGCAGGACAGGAGGCAGAGGGGGAGGGGGAAGGAGAGAATTATGGAGAAGAGGTGGAAGGAGAAGAGTCATCCTTCCTAGCCCTCTTTGGTGACTGTCTTACAGGCACTTTGTCTGTTTATTTATAATTTCTTTCTTAGTTTCAAGGGTTATTAGCTTTCTCACTCGCTTTTGACGATTCATTGTTATAATTGTATACTTGTATAACAAAATAGTTATAAAAATATCATGAATTTCCACATCAAAGGACGAAATTTCAACAAGTTCAGTGGTGCACTGACTACACAATGAACCAATATGGCGCCTGACGCTCTTGCTGTGAGCTGCGGTACAACAATATTCATGCGCCAGACGAAATAATCCCGTATTCATCCGCGTTCATTGTAGGAGTTGCGTTCGTTATAGCATTTTCAATTTTATAGGTAAAACTGTTCGTTATAGGAATATTCGTAGTAGAATCCGTTCGTTATAGCATAGCCCACTGTACATATATATATATATATATATATATATATATATATATATATATATATATATATATATACCTAGACCCCGACTTACGACGGGGTTGGGATAAATC
>NW_024746667.1:0-11010 GCF_018991925.1 Homarus americanus | reverse complement strand
TGACATAATCTAACCTAACCTGACGTAATCTAACCTAACCTGACATAATCTAACCTAACCTGACATAATCTAACCTAACCTGACATAATCTAACCTAACCTGACGTAATCTGACCTAACCTGACATAATCTAACCTAACCTGACATAATCTAACCTAACCTCCCCGTCTGACATAAGCTAACCTAATCAAACCTAACTTTCCCACCTACCTAACATAACCTATCTACTTATTACCTACCTAACCTAACTTAACCCAACCTGACATAATCTAACCTAACCTATTGAAACTTAACTTAACCACCTACCTCATCTAACACCACTTTGTAATCTCTCTGTGCTACAGCTGACAGGATGAGTATGGGGGGCACAATAAACTAGCCTCTAAGTGGCAAAATTAACAAAACTAACCTAACCTAACCCAACCTGACTTAACCTAACCTGATCTGATCTATCCAACTTAAAAAACTTAGAATATATAATAAAGCCGTTAGGTTAATTTAGGCTAAATATGGTTGATTCATATTTTGTTTTGACAGAAATTCCCGGCAAAATAACGTATCTATATTGAGAACCACCGCCATGTTGGTTCCACGTTAACAAGACACGGATACACTACAGAATAACCCGCGTTCGTTTAACCTCAATTACTACAGTTTACTTTATAATCTTATTTCACAATCTTCACTACATCTCGCTTCACAATCTTCACTGCATCTCACTTCACAATCTTCAGCCAGGTGAGGTTTATGGATCGGGCTTTTTGTGCGAGAGATAGGAAACGTAGGACTAGGGTATGTTTTCCTGGGGCTGGGATAGGGCATGTAGCCGAGAGGTTAGACAGAGTTTTGTCAGGGGAGGGTACCAATCCAGTAGTGTGTCTTAGTGTGGGGGAAACGACATAGGTAAGGTTAGGAGTGAGGAACTTTTCAAGAGGTATAGGGAGGCGCTGGGGAAGATTAGAGATAGGGGAGGGGTCCCGATAGTATGTGGTGTCTTGCCTAGAAGAGGGGTTGGTCGTGAATGGCTGTCCAGGGCAATTGCTATTAATTGCCGACTGGAAAAACATTGTGCAAACAATGGTTGGGCATTCATTGATGACGGGCAACGATTTTATGGCAACGACTACCTGTACTGTCGCGACGGAGTACACTTGTCTCGTGAGGGGGTAAAGACGTTGTCTGCATCCCTGGAGCGTGAAATTGTCACTCCGAAGGGGGGGTTTCGCCAGTAGAGAGGGTCGGGGAAAATGGGAGTCAAAAAACAAGCAGGTCCTGGGAAGTAGTGAAACAGAAGTAGATAATGCTGAAAATATAGTTAGTCATAATAACAAACATCAAAGTAATAAATGTAAAACAGATAGAAACGGAAGAAATATATTGAGTGTTTATTATACTAATAGTAGAAGCCTGTGTAACAAAATGGACCAGCTCAGGGCCATTGTTAGTAAAGAGAACATAGATATAATTGCAATAACGGAAACATGGATAAATTCAAACAGCAAGCATTTTTTAGCAGAATTTCATATTCCAGGATATAACCTATTTAAATTTGACAGAGTAGGAAGGAGAGGTGGCGGTGTAGCAGTGTATATCAGGGTGTCATTAAAAGGCTGCAATAAATCAAACATTAAAACAAATAGCGACAATGAAAGTATTTGGGTAGAGATTGGTGAGGGCAGTGAATCCGTAGTCATTGGTGTTATATATAGACTACCTAATTTGAGTAGGAACGATGGTAAATTGCTATGGGAGGAAATAAAGAAGGCATCTGATAGAAACAATATTTGTTTTGGTGTTTGTTTTGGTTGGTTTGGATAATGAGTCTGAAGATTTTATAGGTAGTACGGATAGTTTTATATATATATTTATAAACTTGCCACTGAGGTAATATTCCTCGATTTGTTCTCAGTGTAATGAAATCTATTAAAGATGTTGGGATTGGAGGCGAACTGGAAACAGTGTCATGGTGTATATTTAACATAATGGGGATGGCGGGAAGAAGAATTCGGCTTGATCGGATTTTGGATTATTATGCTGTTGATGGAGAGACTGGGGATGACCTATGGTAATGATTAATCACCTCTGAACTGTTCAGCAGGGCGGGATTATTGAATTTAGTTTGGCATTTGCTTATGAACAATTTGTGCGACAATCATGTGGATCACATCCTAAAGAGAATTCAGATAAGATGTGGACAGCCAAAATGGATGAATATGACTCTTAGATCTTCTAGGGAAAAGAAAGGTATTGGAAAGTTAAGAAGGCGAAAATCACTTACTTGGTTCTTCAGGTGCTAACAAGACAGGTATAAGCAGAAATTAGGAAGCAAGAATTGTAATCAAGGTAGCAAAATAGTCGAAATATACTGGTTTTTTATCCTTTATAGTCAAGGTTAAGAATGCAAGTCCTTAAAACTCGACGGAATGATGATGAGTTAGAAATGGCAAATGCGTTAAATAGTGTTTTTTATCCGTGATTCAGAAATGAAAACCTAGCACAGTTCTGGAGTTCATAGGTATATAACGGCGAGTATAGAATTGTTGATGATATCAATATTACTGGTAACGATGTGCTTAAAGTAATTAACAAACTGAAGCCTCATAAATCGTGGTTCAGGCGGTTATATGCTGGAATATTAAAGAATGTAGGGATGGGTTGAATCATTGGCAGTTTATTTAATAAGTCATTTAGAATGGACTGATTGCTGCAGAAGCTTGGAAACTTGCAAATGTAGTTCCGATTTTCATAAGGGTGATAAATCAATAGCATCAAATTACCGTCCCATTGTCACGTCAATCTTAGGCAAGTTGCTGGAGTCAGTGTGTTACAAATCGAAGCCACGTTGAAACATTCAGCTTAATTCGTTCTTCTCAGAGCGGGTTCTTTGGGGACGTTCTTGTCTGTACAATTGGCTTTTTCTGAAGTGTTTGAAGGTGATAATGATAAGTCATATGATATAATTTGTTTAGATTTCAGTAAAGCGTTCGATAGGGAGTCCTCGCAGAGATTGATAAGGAGGTGAAGCACATGGAATGGTGGATCCGTGTTAAAATGGATTGGGTCATGGTTAGCTGGTAGAAACAAAGGTCAGCATAAATGGTTAAGTCAGACTGGGGTGCGGTCAAAGCGGATTTCGAGGGATCTGTGATAGGCCTGTTTGTTATATTCATTAATGATCGTTTAGGCATAACTAGTAGGTTTAGTAAATTTGGATGATACCAAAATGGGAGAGTGATAAATTCAGACGGTGACTTTTGAACACCTTCAAAGATCTAGATACCTTGTGAGTGGTCAGTGGACTGGCAAATGAATTTTAATAGTGATGAGTGCAAGGTGCTACGATATGAGAGGCGTGAATACGTTAAGTATATTCTAGGTGGCTGGGGATAGAAAGGCTCAGTTTTTGAAAAAATCAGGAGTTATGTTGTTGTTAGCGAGCTTGAAACCTAGAAACAATGTATTAAGCTATTATAACAAGGCAATAGGTTCTTGGGTTCATATCTAGATCTTAGGATTATGGGAGCTGCTGGCGTTATCTTGAGATTTTATAGCATTAGTGAGGCCACATGGATTGTTCTTTGGTTCGGTTCTGGTGTCTTATTATAGAGATGGACATAGATTCTTTGGAGAGATTACAAGAGATAATGAAAATGGTCTATATTAGAACCTTCCATTGGAAAGACTGAAAAGCTTGAATTACGTTCATTAGGAGTGGGGTTAGGGGAGATATGATAGGGTGTGCAAGTGGGTGAGTGGGATTAACAAGGGGTAAATGGTAGGTGTTCTGAGCTCAGTAATAACGAAATAACTTGAACAAATGGCTTTAGAATTAGATGAATTCGATTAAGAAGGATATGGAGCACTGGTTTGGTAATAGGTTGTGGATATGTGGAATAGGCTACGAGTGCTATAGTGGGATCGGGGACTTCTGAGGGCTTCAAGGCCAGTTGGATAGGCACATGGAAGTGCTGGGATGGGTGAAAGGATCTGCCTGTATGGGCCAGTCGGCCTCCTGCAGTATCCCTTTCTTATGTTCTTATGTTCTTATGTTCACCTCACAATCTTTACCATCTCCTTTCACAATCTTACCATTTCTTCACAATCTTCATCTCATACAATCTTGCACATCTCCTTCATGATCTTCACCATCTCTTCACAATCTTCCATCTCTTTACACAATTTTCACCATCTCCTTCTAACCTTCACTTCATCTCTTACAATCTTCTACCATCTCTTGCATCTTCTCATCTCCTTCTAATCTTCACCATTATCTCCTTCACAATCTTCACCCTCTCACTTCTGATCTTCACCAATCTCCTTCTGTCACACACATCTCACTTCTAATCTTTCTGCACATCTCCTTCACAATCTTCACCATCTCACTTCACAATCTTCACTACATCTCCTTCACAATCTTCTTTCATCTCACTTCCCCAATCTACTTCCATCTCCTTCAGTCTTCACTACATCTCTTACAATCTTCACTACATCTCATACAATCTTCCTCATCCTTCACAATCTTTTCTTCTCATTCACAATCTTCACTCATCTCCTTCCTGTCTTCACTCTCCTTCACAATCTTCCTTCATCTCCTTCACAATCTTCCTACATCTCACTTCACAATCTTCATTACATCTCTTCACATCTTACCATCTCCTTGCAATCTTCACTTCTTCTCACTTCACAATCTTCACATCTCCTTCACAATCTTCACTTTCCCACTTCAATCTTACTTCATCTCCTTCACAATCTTCTTTTCTGTCTGCCCACAATCTTCAATACATCTCATACAATCTTCCTCTCCTTGCAATCTTCTACATCTCTTCATCTCCACTATCTCACTTCTAATGCTACATCTCCTTCTAATCTTCACCATCTCCTTACAATCTTCACTATCTCCTTTAATCTTCACTACATCTCCTTCACAATCTTCTTCATCTCACTTCTAATCTTCCACTATCTTCATCTCCTTCTAATCTTCACTACATCTCTTCCTAATCTTACCATCTCCTTCAAATCTTCACTACATCTCTTACATCTTCTTTCATCTCCTTCCAATCTTCACCATCTCATACAATCTTCTACATCTCTCTTCACAATCTTCCCACATCTCACTTCTACAATCTTTTTATCTCACTTCAATCTTCCATCTCCTTCACAATCTTCCTTTCATCTCACTTCACAATCTTCACTCCATCTCACTTCACAATCTTCACCATCTCCTTCACAATCTTCCTTCATCTTACAATCTTCTGCATCTCCTTCTCAATCTTCACTACATCTCCTTCTAATCTTCTGTCTCACTTCACAATCTTCACTACATCTCATACAATCTTCTTATCTCCTTCTGTCTTCTACATCTTCATTCACATCTGACACAATCTTCCTACATCTCTCATGCAATCTTTACATCTCATTCAATCTTCTTCTGCATCCTTCATCACTTTATAGCATTCATCATCGCTACGCCAGCACCCGTCCATCATCATCACTATAATACTATCATCATCACTCCCTTAACGGATCCATCATCACTACATATACTCATCACCATCACTATATAGAGCATCTCACTTCACAATCTTCACCACATCTGACTTCACAATCTTCACTACATCTCACTTCACAATCTTCACTACATCTCACTTCACAATCTTCACTAACACCATCCTTCATCACTACATATAACATCCATCATCACTACTTATAACACCATCCATCATCATCACTACATATAATACTATCCATCATCACTACATATAACACGATCCATCATCACTACATATAACACCATCCACCATCACTACATATAGAACCATCCATCACGACATATAACACCATCCGACATCATTACATATAACACCAACCATCATCACTACATATAACATCATCCATCATCACTACATATAACTCCATCCATCATCACTACATATAACACCATCCATCATCACTACATATAAAACCAACCTATCATCACTACATATAACATCATCCATCATCACTACATATAACACCATCCATCATCACTACATATAGAACCATCCTATCATCACTACATATAATATCATCCATCATCACTACATATAACACCATCCAACATCACTACATATAACACCACCCATCATCACTACATATAACATCATCCATCATCACTACATATAACTCTATCCATCATCACTACATATAACACCATCCAGCATCACTACATATAACACCAACCATCATCACTACATATAACATCATGCATCATCAATATATATATATAACACCATCCATCATCACTACATATATTACCCTCTTATCATCACTACATATAACACCATCCATCATTACTACAATATAACGCCATCCTTCATCACTACATATAACACCATCCATCATCACTACATATTATAACACCATCCATCATCTTTACAAACACCATCCCTCTTTACTATAGTGATAAACAGAGCTTTATTTTGTTGTCAATTTCTTTAAATTCCAACCTTATTAAACCGTAATTCTTTCTGTATGGTCAAATTTTGATTTGACCTCAGTGAGAGAGCTGTTAGTGTCAGTACATCACAATGGTGTTCCGACGCACTGTATCGAAGGTGACTAAGGTGGAGGTGAAGCCTTGCCAGATGAAGGAGAAGGGCCCCCGATCTAACAAACTGCAGACCACAAAACACACTAAGACCCAAAACAACAAGACCCAAAACAACAAGAAGAAGAAGGAAACTACCACTTTCTGCCGTGTACAAAAGGACCAGTACCTGCCATGGGGAGACTACATCTTCACCGGGAAAAAGACACAAAAGAAGCGCTGAACCTACGCTTCTGATATTTAAAAATACTGTAATAAAAAACATATTAATTGATTTTGTTTGTATTATTTATGCTTTGTTTTATTTTCATCTGTAAACGTGCTGTTTTGGGAATATATTTTGAGTTACATAATATTTAGGTACAGCAGTTTATTTCACTGTATCTACTTGTTTACCAAGTAACTGGACTGACAGTCTCCGATCGGGATTCTCAAAACAAATATTTGGCATCGAACTCCATAAGTGAGCTCGTAATCTAGCCTGTAACTTACAGGACCTCAACACGATCAACCTGGATATAGTAGTCGCTATTTCCGGATTGCATGAGAAAAAATTAATAATATATGTTTTAATAATGCTTGTTAGACTTGTTTTATCATAGAATAATGAAGAAAATGTTTTGTACATCAACATACTAAAATACAATATTAGTTTTTTTTTAAGAAGAAGAGGCTTGGCTGTTCTATTTCTCGCTTTATGGAAGAGATGCAGCTTTTGTCTTCTTATAACTTTTCAAGTAATTTGTACCAAAATAGAAGATTTTTATTGTCCACATTTAGGGTATATTTTTTTTTATGACTGAATAAACTTGCAGATAGACCTTACTAATGTGGTATAGCTGTAAATATCCTTCAGTAATGAAATCCAAATATGAGGTCAAGTGAACATTTTTGCTTAGACTCCGCCTTTGTTAGGACCAAGTTATCACAAGTTATTCTGCCAAGTATCCAATAAGTACCCATGACTCAGAGTTAAATAATACCTAACCTAATCTAAGTTCATCAAACTTAATAAAAAAAGTGGGGCAAAAAATAAGTGGTAAAGAAATTTTTTTCTCAGAAAAAGAATTATATTCAGAGGTTTTTTATCCGATACCTTCAGTCGTGATTATTTTGATGCATAATTAGTAAAATGTATCTAACCCTAACACTACCTCACCTTACCTAATCTTACCTTACCTTATCTAACCTAACCTAATGTTACCTAACCTAACCAAGCCGCAACGCTCATGACACAATTGAGTTCTCTAGAAAGTTTTAATTTCATTTTCTTTTTTTTAAAATACATTTGCAGAGACAACAAACTTTTGATAATTATTTCTCCAACATATCTATAAATCTGTTGATGATATATAAATTTAGGATAGGTTAGGTTTGGTGTGATTAGGATAGGTTAGGATAGTTTAGGATAGTCTAAGTTAGCTTAGGAAAGGCTAAGTTAGGTTACGATACACTAGGTTAGGTTTTAATCTGCATGATATTTTTACTGAACTTTTAAACGATGTTATAATCCTGGCAGCAGGGTATCGATCATGAAAATAACACTTTGGTAGTTATAACATTTGATAAAGTTTATTATTACTGTAACATGAAACAAATCACTATAGCTGTACTTATCAATCCAGTATTAAATCTGTATTATCTTTGACCATCGCTCATTGGCCAGCTTATCTCTGCACTGTTCTCTGATATAATAAAGTATTGGTGAATGGGAATATTAATCATTTGTGAGTCACTTACTATAAAGGAAACTGTAGCGGATTCTATGGACAGTTGGGAATATTTTCACGGAATAAGTCGGAGTAACTCCCCTCTTGCCCAAAAGCGATCCAAGGAGTTAATTCACAGAGCGAAAATCTAGACGAGTCTTCCTTGTTTGTTTTAGGTCATAACAACGAAAAGTTTAATAATGTTTATTACAATGATTCAGGTTTTACTGTAATTCTTCTTTTTTATATTTTTAGTATTTTGTAGATTTTTTTCACCCAGTTCATTTCTTGTTTAGATTCATTATTGCAATTATTTTTATTACAGAGTTGAATTAAAAGTTTATATCTAAGTATTTTACAGCTTCACAAATACTTTTATAAAATATTGATACACACAGTGGACAGTTTTTAGTTCTTTCTTGTAATACCTCAGTATTACTCTGTTAAATTCTTACCATTTACACCTGACCATTTATTTATTTATTTTACAAATTGTTTAAAGAGAGAACATCACCAGCAGGATACAGATGATGAAGTAAATAGAAGTTTGTAACCTAACCCTACCCCCCACTGCTACCCCTCCCTCTTGTCCCACATTCTTACTCGTCACTCCTACCCCTTACTCCTACCCCTTACTCCCACCCCTTAATCCCACCCCTTATTCCTTATTCCCCTTGCTCCACCTTCCATTCTGCCCCTTCTTCTGCCTTGCTCTGCCCTTAGCCTGCCTAGCTTCTGCCCCTTACTCCTCTGCTTATACCATATCATGCCCACTCCCACCTTGGCTTCCACCCCTTGGCTACCACCTCTTCTCGTGCCTCACCCTTATTTCCACCTTGCTTCTTCTTACTCTTCCTTCTTCCTGCCCTTGCTTCTACATGTCTGTACTATCTATATCACCCTAGCTTGACCCCTTGCTTGCACTTCACCTTATGCTCATGCTATACACCCTTACTCCTACCCTGCTGTCCTGCTCCACCTTGGTCTCGTGATCCGCGTTGTTCCTCTGTCTACCACTTGTCACCTTGTTCTGCCTTACTCGCTTTTATCACTTCCATATCTGTTATCGCATCATTCACCCTTATCCCTTGTGTCCCCTTATTTATGTCTCACCCTGTCCCTTTCCTTATGTGCTCCTTACTCATGTTATCTAATATCCTGTCATATCTCTTGTCTACATTATCACCCATATCACCATGTCTCTATCCATATCACCCATGTCACCCTTATCATGTGCTCATCATTGCTCTACCTTCTGCTCACCCATGTCATGTATCACTGTATGTAGCTCTCATGTATCACATGTCCTTTGTCCCATTGTCTTCATCTCTCTACCCATATCCTGCCCTGCTCAACCTTATTCACCTTACTCCACGCCTTGCTCACCTTTCTCCTTTGCTCCCCATCTTCACTCTTTATTACCTGTTGCCCCTATGCTGTGTATTTGAGACTTTGTTCACTTGAACACACTTATTATTCAGGACTAATGGCTATAATATCAGGTCATTATTCTTAACTCAACTTTATATATATATCAATTGTCAAAACCTTCACCACAAGAAAGAAAAGAACAGTCGGGTATGGCGAAAATGATAAACAGACATGAATGAACATCAATCCTATATATCAGATCATCGTCATTGTTTATTTGTTGAGGAAAATATTGATTGCAATATAATGATACAAAATTATTCTACACGTTAATTCTCTTCATTACACAAAAGGTAATGAAGTATATAAAAAATAGTTTATAAATTACTAAAATAAAATCGTATAAAAAGTAAAATAACATCTATTGATGGAATAGAAAAATTATATATCATAGGTGGTAAAGATTTCTTGGGTGGTTTGAATACAATGTTTTCCTGCATTACGGTGGTTCAGGTCAAAATTATCATTAGTTTTGTGAATCAGTATTTTGATTTTTCTTAAGGGGTGACTTAAGTTCGGTCTGATCCCTTTGATGTTACAATTGGAGCAGAAATTAGAGTGATTTCTTCAAATCATCGCAGAGTAGCTCTTGGTTTGATTACTACAGCAGAAAAAAGTTATTGCCGCTGTCTTGCAGAAGAGACGGAACATGACAACAACAATGCAGCAGCGCCATCAGCTATCCTTGTATTATTGTTGTTATTAAAAAAATGGGCGAAAAACTGGCCTGAATTCGTAAGTGGCTGGCGAGGAGGAGGATGTTTAATATAGACTGGTTCAGCTATATTAGTTACAGTAGGGAGTGTGTGTAAGGAATGACCGGCTAATATGGGCATGTTTTGTCAGCAAACACCAAGCACCCAAATAATAAATCGAGTTGTCGTTAAACTGTTTTTGCATTTTATACATAATGTTATTGATCTATATTATATAGGTAATAGATAAATAAAATTGTCATTAAATATGGTATTGGTTTTGAGTAATATTTGTAAAATATTCAAAATTATTATCGTTATCATCGTCTTCAAACACATTTCTCGAAATTTTGAAATATCTCCAGCGAAATTGCTTAAATGCGCCCATGTGACAATTAGCACAAATTATTAATATCCTCATTGTAGTACACACACTCTTACGCAGTCACACTCTGCATGCAATCACACACCCTTTACCATGCACAAACCATGACACATACACACACACCATACATACACACATACCCTTTATATACACACACACACACACACACAATACACTAACAAACACTATATACCACACACACACA
>NW_024746666.1:0-14367 GCF_018991925.1 Homarus americanus | reverse complement strand
GTACTAGTGTTGTGGTGAACATGTAGTACTAGTGTTGTGGTGAACGTGTACTGTTGTTGTAGTGAACATGTAGTACTAGAGTTGTAGTGAACATATAGTACTAGTGATGTAGTGAACATGTAGTACTAGTGTTGTGGTGAACATGTAGTACTGTTGTTGTAGTGAACATGTAGTACTAGTGATGTGGTGAACATGTAGTACTAATGTTGTAGTGAACATGTAGTACTGTTGTTGTGGTGAACATGTAGTACTGTTGTTGTAGTGAACATGTAGTACTAGTGTTGTGGTGAACATGTAGTACTAATGTTGTAGTGAACATGTAGTACTAGTGTTGTGGTGAACATGTAGTACTAGTGTTGTGGTGAACGTGTACTGTTGTTGTAGTGAACATGTAGTACTAGAGTTGTAGTGAACATATAGTACTAGTGATGTAGTGAACATGTAGTACTAGTGTTGTGGTGAACATGTAGTACTGTTGTTGTAGTGAACATGTAGTACTGTTGTTGTAGTGAACATGTAGTACTAGTGATGTAGTGATCATGTAGTACTAGTGTTGTGGTGAACATGTAGTACTAGTGTTGTGGTGAACATGTAGTACTAGTGTTGTAGTGAACATGTAGTACTAGTGTTGTAATGGACATGTAGGACTGGTGTTGTAGTGAACATGTAGTACTGGTGTTGTAGTGAGCATGTAGTACTAGTGTTGTAGTGAACATGTAATACTGGTGTTGTAGTGAATATGTAGTACAAGTGTTGTAGTGAACATGTAGTACTGGTGTTGTAGTGAACATGTAGTACTGGTGTTGTAGTGAACATGTAGTACTGGTGTTGTAGTGAACATGTAGTAATAGTGTTATAATGGTGTTATATGCCGTGATGTTAATGGATGGTGTTATATGTAGTGATGATGGGTGGTGTTATATGTAGGGATGATCTATATATATATATATATATATATATATATATATATATATATATATATATATATATATATATATATATATATCTTGATAAAATCACACGGGAAAAGGGAAACAATGGAGCACCTTAGCTTTCGTCTTTATTCAAGACATCTTCAGAGACAACTGGATTACATGGACAGAGAGAGGCTTAAATATACAGGGTGAACTTATTAAACATGAGGTCAGGTCATAATGATGTCATCCACTAATCCCCACACCAACACCAACACACACGTAGAGGAGCTGAAGAGAAGGGGGCGACGAGACTAGTCAGGTCAGGTAAAAAATAAGGGACCCACTAATAACTATCCTACGTCTAGATCCCAGGTTTTCAAAGCATTTTTAACCTTGGGCCACTGACAAATAAATTTATGTAACATATTATCAGTTTTGAATTGACCATCACTAAGGTTTATTGAATTTTATTCCTTAATCAAACTAGCTTCAACCAGAAGTCTTTCTGTGACACAAGATGATTTGAATACTTCTAAGCTTTTTTCCCAAACAATGGGATGATTATTATTCCTAACATGAACGAACAAGGCACTGCTCTTAGATGCTGTTCTGATATTGTACTTATGTTGTCTGATTCTGAGCTGCAGAGTTTTTCCTGTCTGTCCTACATAATTACCATTACATTTCCTACATAGAATACAATAAACATTTCCATTTACATTCAAACTTGGGCTATTTTTTATTAACATATTGGTAATGGTTGAGTCATACTTGAAAACAGCATTAATATTTAGTAGTTTGAGGGACCGAACTAACGGGACAAATTCATTACGATAGGGCAGAGTCAAAATATTCTGAAGTGTAGGAATTTGCCTGGTTTGAGAGGAATGAAAGGATTTTTAGCCCTTTTAAAACAACGATCAACAAACACAGAAGGGTACCCGAGTTTCTGTGCAATGGAACGAATGTGTTTCAATTCATCGTCAATAAATTCAGAGTCACAAATACGCAGACATCTTAAGAACATAGCAGAAAAAACTGACATTTTGGTAGACTCCAGGTGATTCGATAAAAAGTGAATGAAACTGTCTACCTGTGTGGGCTTTCTATATACCTTAAATTTATAGTTTTGGCCATTTCTCATGATAAGCATATCAAGGAATGGAAGGGATCCATTTATTTCTCTTTCAATTTTGAATGTGATACTTGGGACAATATCATTAAGCTTGTCTAAAAATTCTAATGGGTCACTGTTTCTAGGCCAAAGACAAAGAACATCATCTACATATCTATACCATGGAGGAATAAAGTGATGAAAGCATTTATTGTGAGCTTGATGAAAGATCCCCCGGAAAATATTAATGTTATCGAATTCAAAATGAAGATGCTATATTGGAAAAGGCTTAGTACTGTATATAGTATACTGTGCCTAGTGTCCGTCATGCTTGTAGGTCTCACATGCACTCCCTGTCCATCCCCAAAATACAGTCAGCCCCGGTAAGATACATAAGAACATAAAACTGGAGGAACTGCCGTACTATTGGGTCTCCCTACTAAGCAGTACCATTTACACCCAACCCTATCGCTCATATATCCATCCAACTCTATGTTTGATGCTATCCAGCGTATTCGGAAAGTATCGATAATGTTTGCAACTTGTTACACTTCCGTCCACTACTCTATTTCCAAAGCAATGTTTACCTATTTCGCGCCTAAATTTAAATTTGTCTTAATTTAAAACCATTGTTACGAGTTTTCTCGTAATTGGATAGTTTGAGTACCTTGGTAATGTCACATTTGTTTAGCCCTGACTTCCATTTATACACCTGTATCATATCGCCCCTCACTCTACGTCTCTCAAGGGAGTGCAAATTCAGACGCTTTAACCTGTCTCTGTACTCAAGGCTCCTAATGCCCGGGATTGGTCTTGTCATTCTCCTCTGAATTCTTTCTAGGGAATCTTCATCCATTCTGTAGTACGGTGACCAGAACTGAACCGTGTAATCCAAGTGAGGTCTCACAAGCGCAAGATATAATTTTAGGATGACCTCGTTAGTCTTGTAACTCACACTCCCAGTTGAATGTTACGTTACGTCCCCAGTGATGTAAATAACTTAATCAATCACTAGATCTTACTCCACAATTAGAAAATACAGTAACCCACTATTACTAGCCCACAGGAATAGCAACAGAACTTGAGCCAAATTTGCTTTCTACTTGGCCTTTCAGGCTTATCGTCACTACTGCTTGGTGACGTTACGTGTGGCTGCTGGGTTGTCGAATTATCTACCGGTAGTTAATTACCTTTTTCTTCTATTTTGGATACCGATTATTTTGTAACGTCATCCGGATCGTTCTGTAGTTCCTGCATTTTGGAGGACGACTGTGTTTGTTCTGGCTTCTCTGTCTCTAGTGAAATTGTTGGCAGTTCCGCCTCTACCGTCGTTTAGTTTTCTGAAGTTGTTTCTACGCTTTGGAAATCATTATCTTCATCATCGTCACTAGCCACGGTTAACAGTATTTTTTTTATATTGGAGTTTTCGAGGCTTATTTGATACGATGGCCTTCTAACTGTGTTCATACAATTGGGGGGTCCTATATCAGTACGCTACACAGTGGCGTCATCATATTTAAGGTTAATATGTATTGCGATAGTTTCCGTTTTGGGGTCATATTTTATCCACCTGAGGAGGGAGGTTTTTATCACTTCGTATTACACCGTATCATTTTCTAATATACTCCAGTTCGAAGGGGATAGGGGCACAAGCATTATGGCACTGTTTTCTATACCTGTTATTTGTATCGAAATCGAGTTAGGTAGTTTCTACCTAAGAAAACTGTCCGTAACGACTTCCTTGAGTCGAATCCAACTTTCTCTATTTTCGTTCTCGGTCATGGGTATTCCGGGGTCATAAAATTGGAAACATCCCAGGGAGTTACTATTTTTGTCCTCAAATACCAAAATTTGTCCGTCTTCGATTCCCTCTGTAAAGGTTTTAAGGGACATCTCTGATTTTCCAGTCTTCGAGCAAAACCTTGTCCACTTTATTCTTACCTCTGAATCTTCTTCAAGCTAGGTAAGGAAAGTAAACATCTCCCTGTTAAGTTTCAGTGGGCCTATCTCTTGGTAAACGCAGTCCTGGAGAAATTTTTGCCATTTTTTCTTGTCCAGAGACGATGAGAGAATCTTTCTTTTTCTGCTGGACTAAATACAACAGAATTTAGTTGTCTTATATTTGACATCTATGGTGAAAGTTTTGGGTAGCTTGTTTAGGCTGTCTGGAACAACCACTAATGCTCTACACATCATCATCATCGTTAAGCTGTGTACTTAGGTATTAATTTCATAACTAATACCTAAGACATAGCTCAAAGCCATTATCCTTGAATTTTTATAAAGACGGCTTCGAATTTGTTTTGTTCCCTGGAAACATGTAGTTCAGAATAGTGTTGTGGTGAACATGTAGTACTAGTGTTGTGGTGAACATGTAGTACTGTTGTTGTAGTGAACATGTAGTACTGTTGTTGTAGTGAACATGTAGTACTAGTGTTGTAGTGAACATGTAGTACTGGTGTTGTAGTGAGCATGTAGTACTGTTGTTGTAGTGAACATGTAGTACTGGTGTTGTGGTGAACATGTAGTACTAGTGTTGTGGTGAACATGTAGTACTAGTGTTGTAGTGAACATGTAGTACTGGTGTTGTAGTGAACATGTAGTACTGAAAGCAGTGAACATGTAGTATTGTTGTTGTAGTGAACATGTAGTACTGGTGTTGTAGTGAACATGTAGTACTAGTGTTGTGGTGAACATGTAGTACTAGTGTTGTGGTGAACATGTAGTACTAATGTTGTAGTGAACATGTAGTACTAGTGTTGTAGTGAACATGTAGTACTAGTGTTGTAATGGACATGTAGGACTGGTGTTGTAGTGAACATGTAGTACTGGTGTTGTAGTGAACATGTAGTACTGTTGTTGTGGTGAACATGTAGTACTGTTGTTGTAGTGAACATGTAGTACTAGTGTTGTGGTGAACATGTAGTACTAATGTTGTAGTGAACATGTAGTACTAGTGTTGTGGTGAACATGTAGTACTAGTGTTGTGGTGAACGTGTACTGTTGTTGTAGTGAACATGTAGTACTAGAGTTGTAGTGAACATATAGTACTAGTGATGTAGTGAACATGTAGCATGAGCGAGGCAGTGAAATATATAGTAATTAGTGATGTAGTGTGAACATGTAGTACTAGTGTTGTGGGTGAACATGTAGTACTGTTGTTGAAAGTGAAATTACGTAGTACTAGCATGAGAACATGTAGTACTACTGTTAGAAAGTAATTACGTAGTACTGTTGTTGTGGTGAACATGTAGTACTGTTGTTGTAGTGAACATGTATAATTAGTGTTGTGGTGAAATATGTAGTACTAATGTTGTAGTGAACATGTAGTACTAGTGTTGTGGTGAACATGTAGTACTAGTGTTGTGGTGAACGTGTACTGTTGTTGTAGTGAACATGTAGTACTAGAGTTGTAGTGAACATATAGTACTAGTGATGTAGTGAACATGTAGTACTAGTGTTGTGGTGAACATGTAGTACTGTTGTTGTAGTGAACATGTAGTACTAGTGATGTAGTGATCATGTAGTACTAGTGTTGTGGTGAACATGTAGTACTAGTGTTGTAGTGAACATGTAGTACTAGTGTTGTAATGGACATGTAGGACTGGTGTTGTAGTGAACATGTAGTACTGGTGTTGTAGTGAGCATGTAGTACTAGTGTTGTAGTGAACATGTAATACTGGTGTTGTAGTGAATATGTAGTACAAGTGTTGTAGTGAACATGTAGTACTGGTGTTGTAGTGAACATGTAGTACTGGTGTTGTAGTGAACATGTAGTAATAGTGTTATAATGGTGTTATATGCCGTGATGTTAATGGATGGTGTTATATGTAGTGATGATGGGTGGTGTTATATGTAGGGATGATCTATATATATATATATATATATATATATATATATATATATATATATATATATATATATATATATATATATATCGATAAAATCACAAGGGAAAATGGAAACAAAGGAGCACCTTAGCTTTCGTCTTTATTCAAGACATCTTCAGAGGCAACTGGATTACATGGACAGAGAGAGGCTTTAATATACAGGGTGACCTTATTAAACATGAGGTCAGGTCATAATGATGTCATCCACTAATCCCCACGCCAACGCACACGTAGAGGAGCTTAAGAGAAGGGGGCGACGTGACTAGTCAGGTCAGGTCAAAAATAAGGGACCCACTAAATAACTATCCTACATCTAGATCCAAGGTTTTCAAAGCATTTTTAACCTTGGGCCACTGACAAATAAATTTATGTAACATATTATCAGTTTTGAACTGACCATCACTAAGGTTTATTGATTTTAATTCCTTAATTAAACTAGCTTCAACCAGAAGTCTTTCTGTGACACAAGATGATTTGAATACTTCTAAGCTTTTTTCCCAAGCAATGGGATGATTATTATTCCTAACATGAACGAACAAGGCACTGCTTTCAGATGCTGTTCTGATATTGTACTAATGTTGTTTGATTCTGAGCTGCAGTGTTTTTCCTGTCTGTCCTACATAATTACAATTACATTTACTACATGGAATACAATAAACACTTCCATTTACATTCAAACTTGGGCTATTTCTTATTAACATATTGGTAATGGTTGAGTCATACTTGAAAACAACATTAATATTTAGTAGCTTGAGGGACCGAACTAACGGGACAAATTCATTACGATAGGGCAGTCAAAATATTCTTAAGTGTAGGAATTTGTCTGGTTTGAGAGGAATGAAAGGATTTTTTAGCCCTTTTAAAACAACGATCAACAAACACAGAAGGGTACCCAAGTTTTTGTGCAATGGAACGAATGTGTTTCAATTCATCATCAATAAATTCAGCGTCACAAATACGCAGACATCTCAAGAACATAGCAGAAAAAACTGACATTTTGGTAGACTCCAGGTGATTCGATAATAAGTGTATGAAACTGTCTACCTGTGTGGGCTTTCTGTATACCTTAAATTTGTAGTTTTGGCCATTTCTCATGATAAGCATATCAAGGAATGGAAGGGATCCATTTATTTCTCTTTCAATTTTGAATGTGATACTTGGGACAATATCATTAAGCTTGTCTAACAATTCCAATGGGTCACTGTTTCTAGGTCAAAGACAAAGAACATCATGTACATATCTATACCATGGAGGAATAAAGTGATGAAAGCATTTATTGTGAGCTTACGAAAGATCCCCTGGAAAATATTAATGTTATCGAATTCCAAAATGAAGATGTTATTGAAAAAGGCTTAGTACTGTATATAGTATACTGTGCCTTAGTGTCCGTCATGCTTGTAGGTCTCACATGCACTCCTGTCCATCCCTAAAATACAGTCAGCCCCGGTAAGATACATAAGAACATAAAAACATAAAACTGGAGGAAACTGCAGCCGTACTATTGGCCCCTACTGGGCAGTACCATTTACACCCAACCCCTATCGCTCATATATCCATCCAACCTATGTTTGATGCTATCCAGCGTATTCGAGTTAATGATAATGTTTGGTAACTTGTTACACTCGTCCACTACTCTATTTCCAAAGCAATGTTTACCTATTTCGCGCCTAAATTTAAATTTGTCTTAATTTAAAACCATTGTTACGAGTTTTCTCGTAATTGGATAGTTTGAGTACCTTGGTAATGTCACATTTGTTTAGCCCTGACTTCCATTTATACACCTGTATCATATCGCCCCTCACTCTACGTCTCTCAAGGGAGTGCAAATTCAGACGCTTTAACCTGTCTCTGTACTCAAGGCTCCTAATGCCCGGGATTGGTCTTGTCATTCTCCTCTGAATTCTTTCTAGGGAATCTTTATCCATTCTGTAGTACGGTGACCAGAACTGAACCGTGTAATCCAAGTGAGGTCTCACAAGCGCAAGATATAATTTTAGGATGACCTCGTTAGTCTTGTAACTCACACTCCCAGTTGAATGTTACGTTACGTCCCCAGTGATGTAAATAACTTAATCAATCACTAGATCTTACTCCACAATTAGAAAATACAGTAACCCACTATTACTAGCCCACAGGAAGAGCAATATAACTTGAGCCAAATAGGCATTCTACTTGGCCTTTCAGGCTTATCGTCACTACTGCTTGGTGACGTTACGTGTGGCTGCTGGGTTGTCGAATTATCTACCGGTAGTTAATTACCTTTTTCTTCTATTTTGGATACCGATTATTTTGTAACGTCATCCGGATCGTTCTGTAGTTCCTGCATTTTGGAGGACGACTGTGTTTGTTCTGGCTTCTCTGTCTCTAGTGAAATTGTTGGCAGTTCCGCCTCTACCGTCGTTTAGTTTTCTGAAGTTGTTTCTACGCTTTGGAAATCATTATCTTCATCATCGTCACTAGCCACGGTTAACAGTATTTTTTTTATATTGGAGTTTTCGAGGCTTATTTGATACGATGGCCTTCTAACTGTGTTCATACAATAGGGGGGTCCTATATCAGTACGCTACACAGTGGCGTCATCATATTTAAGGTCAATATGTATTGCAATAATTTCCGTTTTGGGGTCATATTTTATCCACCTGAGGAGGGAGGTTTTTATCACTTCGTATTACACCGTATCATTTTCTAATATTCTCCAGTTCGAAGGGGATAGGGGCACAAGCATTATGGCACTGTTTTCTATACCTGTTATCGATCGGGTTAATCAGTGCCTAGGTCATAAAATTGGAAACATCCCAGGGAGTTACTATTTTTGTCCTCAAATACCAAAATTTGTCCGTCTTCGATTCCCTCTGTGAAGGTTTTAAGGGACATCTCTGATTTTCCAGTCTTCGAGCAAAACCTTGTCCACTTTATTCTTACCTCTGAATCTTCTTCAAGCTAGGTAAGGAAAGTAAACATCTCCATGTTAAGTTTCAGTGGGCCTATCTCTTGGTAAACGCAGTCCTGGAGAAATCTTTGCCATTTTTTCTTGTCCAGAGACGATGAGAGAATCTTTCTTTTTCTGCTGGACTAAATACAGCAGAATTTAGTTGTCTTATATTTGACATCTATGGTGAAAGTTTTGGGTAGCTTGTTTAGGCTGTCTGGAACAACCACTAATGCTCTACACATCATCATCATCGTTAAGCTATGTCTTAGGTATTAATTTCATAACCAATACCTAAGACATAGCTCAAAGCCATTATCCTTGAATTTTTATAAAGACGGCTTCGAATTTGTTTTGTTCCCTGGAAACATGTGGTTCAGAATAGTGTTGTGGTGAATATGTAGTACTAGTGTTGTGGTGAACATGTAGTACTAGTGTTGTAGTGAACATGTAGTACTTTTGTTGTCGTGAACATGTTGTACTTGTGTTGTAGTGAACATGTACTGGTGTTGTAGTGAGCATTTAGTACTGTTGTTGTAGTGAACATGTAGTACTGTTGTTGTAGTGAACATGTAGTACTAGTGTTGTAGTGAACATGTAGTACTGGTGTTGTAGTGAGCATGTAGTACTGTTGTTGTATTGAACATGTAGTACTAGTGTTGTAGTGAATATGTAGTACTAGTGTTGTAGTGAACATGTAGTACTAGTGTTGTAGTGAACATGTAGTACTAGTGTTGTGGTGAACATGTAGTACTAGTGTTGTAGTGAACATGTAGAACTAGTGTTGTGGTGAACATGTAGTACTAGTGTTGTAGCGAACATGTAGTACTAGTGTTGTGGTGAACATGTAGTACTAGTGTTGTGAACATGTAGTACTAGTGTTGTGGTGAACATGTAGTACTAGTGTTGTAGCGAACATGTAGTACTAGTGTTGTAGTGAACATGTAGTACTAGTGTTGTGGTGAACATGTAGTACTGTGTTGTAGTGAACATGTAGTACTGTTGTTGTAGTGAACATGTAGTACTAGTGTGTAACATGTAGTACTAGTGTTGTGGTGAACATGTAGTACTAGTGTTGTGGTGAACATGTAGTACTAGTGTTGTAGTGAACATGTAGTACTAGTGTTGTAATGGACATGTAGGACTGGTGTTGTAGTGAACATGTAGTACTGGTGTTGTAGTGAGCATGTAGTACTAGTGTTGTAGTGAACATGTAATACTGGTGTTGTAGTGAATATGTAGTACAAGTGTTGTAGTGAACATGTAGTACTGGTGTTGTAGTGAACATGTAGTACTGGTGTTGTAGTGAACATGTAGTAATAGTGTTATAATGGTGTTATATGCCGTGATGTTAATGGATGGTGTTATATGTAGTGATGATGGGTGGTGTTATATGTAGGGATGATCTATATATATATATATATATATATATATATATATATATATATATATATATATATATATAATATATATATATATATATATGGATAAATGGATAAATAATTATTTAAAGAACATCATTGGCCAAAGGAAGGCTATAGGTAGAAGGATAAATCGTGGCGAAATTCACCTCCGTGACTATTATAGGGTATTGGCGAGTAGAGTTAAAACCGAGATAAGGAAAGCAAAGAGGAATAATGAGGTAAGTTTAGCAAGGGAGGCGAAGACAAGCCCCAATGGATTCTACCAAATGTATCAAACTAAAACACGAGAAAAGATTGGACCAATACGGTCAGACTTCGGCGAGCTCATTGATAACGACGGAGAAATGAGCAATAATTTGAATAAATATTTTTCAACAGTTTTCACCACCGAAAATTTAAACATGATACCCGAGGCACCGACTCTATTCAGAGATAGTGAAGAAAACAAATTAAGTGAGAAAGTAGTGACTAGTAACGATGTTAATAAGCAAATAGACAAACTAAGGCCTAATAAGTCACCTGGTCCCGATGAGATATTTGCCAGAGTATTAAAGGAATGTAAGGAAGAGCTTAGTATGCCCTTAGCAAAGTTGTTTAACATGTCATTAAAAACAGGTGTAGTACCAGAATCCTGGAGGATAGCGAATGTAATACCAATCAGTCTAACATCAATAGTAGGCAAATTACTGGAAGCAATCATTTCAAACTCTATTCGAAATCACCTGGAGAAGCACCGATTGATCAATGATTCCCAGCATGGCTTCACAAGCGGACGTTCTTGCCTAACTAATCTATTAACATTCTTTTCATCAATTTTCGAATCGGTGGACGAGGGGCACAATTATGATGTGGTATATCTCGACTTTAGCAAAGCCTTCGACAGAATCCCCCACGAAAGACTAATTAGAAAGGTAGAAGCTCATGGTATCAAAGGTGACATCCTTAAATGGATTAGGGCGTGGTTACTGGACAGGAAACAGCGAGTGAGCATTAACGGCACTAAGTCCCATTGGAGCAACTTCACAAGTGGAGTTCCCCAAGGCTCAGTACTTGGACCATTATTATTTATTATATACATAAACGACATAGATATCGGCATTGACAGCAACATAAGTAAATTTGCTGATGACACTAAAATAGGACGTGTTATCAAATCTGACGAGGACTCGGCAAAACTACAGGAAGATCTAAACAAATTTTTCGAATGGTCTGAAAAATGGCAGATGAAATTCAACGTCGACAAATGAAAAGTACTCAGTATAGGAGATGTAAACAGGAAACCAGATACACCAGATGAACAACGATGCTGTTAGAGAAATCCGATCATGAGAGATTAGAGCAATGATAAGTAGGAACCTTAAGCCAAGTAAACAATGTGTTTTTGCTCGTAACAAGGCTAATAAAGTACTTGGGTTCATACAAAGTAGTGTTAGTTACAAGACTAGCGAGGTCATCCTAAAACTGTATCTTGCTCTTGTGAGACCACACCTGGATTACGCAGTTCAGTTCTGGTCACCGTATTACAGAATGGATATAGAATCCTTGGAAAGAATTCAGAGGAGAATGACAAGACTAATCCCGGGCATTAGTAACCTTGAGTATGGAGACAGGTGTATAAGTGGAAGGCAGGGCTAAATAAAGGGGACATTACAAAGGTACTCAAACTATCCAACCAGGAGCGAACTCGTAACAATGGTTTTAAATTAGACAAATTTAGATTTAGGCGTGAAATAGGTAAACACTGGTTTGGAAACAGAGTAGTGGATGAATGGAACAGGTTACCAAATATCATCATTAACTCGAATACGCTGAATTGCTTCAAACATAGGTTGGATGCTCATATGAGCAATAGGGCTAGAACATAAGAACATATAGTAAATATGAGGTCTGCAACAGTCAGCTGGCTCTGCATGGCAGCTCCTGTCGAGAGTTACTACCACCTCTATCATCCATGAATCTATCTAGCCTCCTTTTGAAACTTTCCAGAGTTCCTGCACTTACTACAAAATTGCTAAGCTTGTTCCACTCGTCCACCACCCTATTTGTGAACCAGTTTCTTCCTATCTCCCTCCTAAACCTAAACTTATCCAACTTGAATCAGTTGCTCCGAGTCCTATCCTGCTCGGATATTATAAGAACTTTATCTATATCCCCTTTATTGATTCCTTTCACCCACTTAAATACTTCCATCATATCTCCCCGCACTCTTCGTCTTCTAGGACTGCCCATATGGGCCACCGGCCATGCAGCTCTCTCCATTCTTACGTTCTTTTATATATATATATATATATATATATATATATATATATATATATATATATATATATATATATATATATATATAAATTTTTTTTGTAGATCCACAATGAAAACGTGGATAAGATAAATCTTGATAAAATCCCACGGGAAAAAGGGAAACAACGGAGCACATTAGCTTTCGTCTTTATTCAAGACATCTTCAGAGGCAACTAGATTACATGGACAGAGAGAGGCTTAAATATACAGGGTGACCTTATTAAACATGAGGTCAGGTCATAATGATGTCATCCAATAATCCCCACACCAACACCAACACACACGTAGGGAAAGGGTGACGTGACTTTCGTTATCGTTTACAGAAGATAAATTAGTTAAAATATTTATAAAAAAATTACAGAAAAAAAATTGGTTGTTAAAAAATTGCGTAAAATGGAATGAAGGTGGAGGAGGTGAATGATGATGATGATGATGTCTGTTGCTGTCGTTCTCAACTCGATGATGATCTTAAGACGTGAGAGAGTTGAGTGAGAAAGGAAAGGAGGAAAGGATGTGGATCTCTCTTTCATTTTATCACATTCAGCGATTTTTTTGTCCTGTTATTCAAAAGATTTTGTCCCTTTTTATGGTAGAAGATGGGGGAATTTTTTCCTTTTTTCCCCTGAATGGTAGAGAAGAAGGAGAGAGGAAGAGGAAGAAGACTGGATAAAGTTCTAAAAGGGAGAAGAAAGAAAAAAAGTTGTGAAAAGTTGTGAATTTTGATTGATGAGGGATGTCTTGTGGAGAGAGAGAGAGAGAGAGAGAGAGAGAGAGAGAGAGAGAGAGAGACTATTTTATCACTCTTCCTTACCAAAGTTTGGTCTATAGGCTTATAAGACTCCTTTCTCCCTGCGGTCTCTCTCTCTCTCTCGCTCCTTTTCTTTCCCCCTTGAGGCAAAAAAAGATTTGGGGAAAAAATGTTGTGTCACTTGGTTAGCTCTGGGAGGGGTGACATGTCAGTCAGGGTCGTGTGTGTGTGTGTCCTTGGGGGTGGAGGGAGATGCGAGAGAGAGAGAGCGCACTTTGCTAATCAGGTAGAAAGGCCTCTGGTCTACTCAACACAGGTATACGTTCACCACACCTGTCCCTCGCCCGACACACACACACACACACACACACACACACACACACACACACACACACACACCAGTGACTTTTGTGTGTGTGTTTTTTTCCCCGTGTCATCTACTTTACACATCCCCGCCTCCGTCATTTCAACCTTTATCTAATTTTCATGTTGCACCGCCCGACCGCACCACCCGACCGTTCCGTCATACTCGGCGCCGGACGGACGATGTGACCGCAGTGCAGATGTAGAAATGAATGGACACCCTCGACACCCGTAACTCCCACCTCTACACACCTCTGCCATACGGACGCTTATCCCATCTCCCTTATATAATTAGATTACGCCTACACGGAGAGCAGTAGCAAGTAGCGACCCGTAATTGCTTATGGCCTCCCCAACACAACCCTGAGATAGGATTCTGATCGTCTGAGAATGTTTTTTTTTTTTTGTGGGTGTTGGAGGGGGGAGGGGAGTACCCGAGAGCTGTGTGTGAGTGTGTGGAGGAGAATGAGTTACTTTCTCTCTGTCTCCCCTCACCACCACTACCACCACCACCACTATCACCACTATCACCAGGTAAACACACGTGGCGAGAAAAAATATATAAATCAAGAAACCAATCCTAGAGCAAACATGGGTACTGGACGTGAGGTGTTTACCGAGGTGAGGTGTTTACCGAGGTGATCTTCCCCCTACCACCACTACTACCTCACCCACCACCACCACCAC
>NW_024746665.1:0-10098 GCF_018991925.1 Homarus americanus | reverse complement strand
ATAGTTGTGATTGTTATTATCATAATGCAAGCGTTATTATCATACGTGCTTGTTAAGGGATTCATGGGTCGTGTCGCCGTAACGAAATGGTGTTGTTATAACTGTTATCGTATTTGTTGGCAAATCATAGTCGCGGTTGTTGCAATCATGGTCGTGGCTGTTAAGTAATCATGGTCGTGGCTGTTTAAGTAACTTGGCGGTCGTGCTGTTATAACTGCGGTCGTGCTGTTAAAATCATGTTCGTGGTTGGATATAATCATAGGGCGCCGTTGCTATAATCATGGTCGGTTTGTTATAATCATAGTCGTGATTAAGAGTCATTACTGGGTCGTGATTGTTGGTAACCGCTATCATGGTTATAATCAGCAATGGTTTTTGCAATCATGGACGATATGATCATGTCGAAAGGTTATAATCATGGGTCGGTGGGTTGTTAAGGTACGACGACCTTATTATATAATCAGTCGTGGGTGTTATAATCATGGTCGTGGTTGTTATAATCATAGTCGTGATTGTTATAATCTTGGTCGTGGTTGTTGGTATAGTCGTGCCGATATAATCATGGTCGGGTTGTTATAACTGGCGGTCGTAGTTGTTATAATCATAGGCACGGGTGATATAATCATGGTCGGTTGTTATAATCATAGTCGTGATTGTTATAATCATGGTTGTGGGTTGTTTAATCATTTTCGTGGCTGGAATAACTGCGGATCGCGATGTTATAATCATATTCGTGTTGTTATCATCATGGTCGTGTTTCTTATAATCATGCATGCATGTTATAACTCATGGTCGTATTTGATATAATCATGGTCGTGGTTGTTATATTCATATTCGTGGTTGTTATAATCTTGGTCGTGGTTGATAGTGGTTGTTATAATCATGGTCGTGGTTGTTATAACCATGGTAGTGGTTGTTATAATCATGGTCGTATTTGTTATAATCATGGTCCTGGTTGTTATAATCATAGTCGTGGTTATTATAATCATGGTCTGGTTGTTATAATCTTGATCGGTTGTTATAATCATGGTTGTGGCTTTAATCATAGTCGTGGTTGTTATAATAATGGTCGTGCTTGTTATAATAATGGTCGTGGTTGTTATAATTATAGTCGTGGTTTTATAATCATGGTCATGGTTGTTATAATCATGGTCGTGGTTGTTACAATCATGGTCGTGGTTGTTATAATCATAGTCCTGGTTGTTATCATCATGGTCGTGTTTGTTATAATCATGGTCCTGGTTGTTATAAACATGGTCGTGGTTATTATAATCATGGTGATGGTGATTATAATCGTGTTTCTGTTGTTATAATCATGGTCGTGGTAGCTATAATCACGGTCGGTGATATAAACATAGTCGTGGTTGTTACGATGATGGTCGTGGTTGTTATAATCATGGTCGGTTGTTATAATCATAGTCGTGGTTGTTATTATCATGGTCTTGGTTGTTATATTCATGGTCGTGGTTGCTATATTCATGGTCGTGGTTGTTATTATCATGGTCGGTTGTTATAATCATAGTCGTGGTTCTTATAATCATGGTCAGTGGTGTTATATTCATGGTCGGTTGTTATAATCATGGTCGTTGTTGTTATAATCATGGTCGTGGTTGTGATCATGCTCGTGGTTGTTATGATCATAGTCGAGATGCTATAATCATGTCGTGGTTATAATCAGGCGGTTTATAATAATGGTCGTGGTTATAATCATAGTCGTGGTTGTTATAATCATGGTCGTTCGTTATATTAATGGTCGTGGTTGTTATAATTATAGTCGGGTTTTTATAATCATGGTCGTGGTTGTTATTTCATGGTCGTGGTTGTTACAATCATGGTCGTGGTTGTTATAATCATAGTTCTGGTTGTTATAATCATGGTCGTGTTTGTTATAATCATGGTCCTGGTTGTTATAATCATGGTCGTGGTTATTATAATCATGGTCCTGGTGATTATAATCATGGTCCTTGTTGTTACAATCATGGTCCTAGTTGATATAATCATGGTCGTGGTTTTTATAATCATGGTCGTGGTTTTTATAATCATGGTCGTGGTTGTTATAACCATGGTCGTGGTTGTTATAATCATGGTCGTGGTTGTTATAATCATGGTCGTGGTTGTTATAATCATGGTCGTGGTAGCTATAATCACGGTCGTGGGTGATATAAACATAGTGTGGTTGTTACGATGATGGTCGTGGTTGTTATAATCATGGTCGTGGTTGTTATAATCATGGTCGTGGTTGTTATTATCATGGTCTGGTTGTTATATTCATGGTGGGTTGCTATATTCATGCTCGTGGTTGTTATTATCATGGTCGTGGTTGTTATAATCATAGTCGTGGTTCTTATAACGGTCATGGTGTTATATTCATGGTCGTGGTTCTTATATTCATAGTCGTGATGTTATAATCCTGGTCGTGGTTGTTATAATCATGGTCGGTTTATGATCATGCTCGTGGTTGTTATGATCATACCATAGGTGCTATAATCATAGTCGTGGTTGCTATAATCAGGTCGTGCTTGTTATAATCATGGTGGTGGTTGTTATGTTCATGGTCGTGATTATTAAAATCATGGTCGTAGTTGTTATAATCATGGTCGTGGTTGTTATAATCATGGTCCTGGTTGATATAATCATGGTCGTGGTTGTTATTATCATTGTTCTGGTTGTTATAATCATGGTCCTGGTTGTTATAATCATAGTCGTGGTTGTTATAATCATGGTCTTGGTTGTTATAATCATAATCGTGGTTGTTATAATCATGGTCGTGGCTATAATCATAGTCGTGGTTGTTATAATCATGGTCGTGCTTGTTATAATCATGGTCGTGGTTGTTATAATTATGGTCGTGGTTGTTGTAATCATGGTCGGAGATGTCATAATCATGGTCGTGGTTGTTATAATCATGGTCGTGGTTGTTATAATCATGGTCGTGGTTGTAATAATCATGGTCGTGGATGTTATAATCATGGTCGTGGTTGTTATAATCATAGTCATGGTTTTTATAATCATGGTCGTAGTTACTGTAATCATGGTCGTAGTTGTTATAATCATGGTCGTGGTTATTATAATCATGGTTGTGGTTGTTATAATCATGGTCTTGGTTGCTATTATATGGTCGTGGTTGTTATAATCATGGTCTTGGTTGTTATTATCATGGACGTGGTTGTTATAATCATGGTCGTCGTTGTTATAATCATGGTCGTGGTTTATAATCATAGTCGTGGTTGTTATAATCATAGTTGTGGTACTTATAATCATGGTCATGGTGTTATATTCATGGTCGTGGTTGCTATAATCATAGTCGTGGTTGTTATAATCCTGGTCGTGGTTGTTATAATCATGGTCGTGGTTGTTATAATCAAAGTCGTGGTACTTATAATCATTGTCATAGTGTTATATTCATGGTCGTGGTTGTTATAATCATAGCCGTGGTTGTTATAATCCTGGTCGTGGTTGTTATAATCATGGTCGTTGTTGTTATAATCATGGTCGTGGTAGCTATAATCATGGTGGTGGGTGATAAAAACATAGTCGTGGTTGTTACAATGATGGTCGTGGTTGTTATAATCATGGTCGTGGTTGTTATAATCATAGTCGTGGTTTCTTTATCATGGTCTTGGTTGTTATAATCATGGTCGTGGTTCATATGATCATGGTCATGGTGTTATATTCATGGTCGTGGTTGTTATAATCATAGTCGTGGATGTTATAATCATGTTCGTGGTAGTTATAATCATGGTCGTTGTTGTTATAATCACGGTCGTGGTTTATGATCCTGCTCGTGGTTGTTATGATCATACTCCTAGGTGCTATAATCATGGTCGTGTGTGATGTAATCATAGTCGTGGTAGTTATAATCACGGTCGTGGTTGTTATAATCATGGTCGTGGTTGTTATTATCATGGTCGTGGTTTGTTATAATCATACACGTGGTTCTTATAATTATGGTCATGGTGTTATATTCATGGTCGTGGTTGTTATAATCATGGTCGTGTTGTCGTGGTTGTTACAATCATGGTCGTGGCTATAATCATAGTCGTGGTTGTTATAATCATCTTCGTTATTGTTATAATCATGGTCGTGGTTATGATCATGCTCGTGGTTGTTATGATCATAGTCGTAGGTGCTATAATCATGGTCGTGGGTGATATAATCATGCTTGTGGTTGTTATAATCATGGTCGTGGTAGTTATAATCATGGTCGTGGTTTAACCAGGTCGTGGCTGTTATAACCACGATCGCGTTGTTGAACCACGGTCGTTGTTAAAACTACTGTCGTGAGGCTATAATTCCAATGGCTATAACTCTGTCGTGAGTTATAACCACGACCGTGCTGTCATATTTATGGTCGGTTAAGTATAATCATAGTCGGAATCGTTATAAATCGGTCTTGGTTGTTATAATCATGGTCGTAGTTATATTCACATGGTCGTGGTTGTTATAATCATAGTCGTTGTTATAAATCGCGGTCTTGGTTGTTATAACTGCGCACGACGCGGCGTAACGCAGTCGTGGCGCCGCGGTAATCACGTCGGGTTGTTATAATCATTGTCGGTTGTTATAATCATGCTCGTGGTTGTTATAATCATATTCGTGGTTATTATAATCATCGCCAGGGTTGTTATAAATCAGAATGCGGTTATATCTTATGGTCGTGTATATATAATCATAGTCTTGGCTGTTATAAATCGCGGGCTTGGCTATAATCATGGTCGTGGTTGTTACAATCATAATGTACGCAACGCTACAGGTTCATTGTCGTGGTTGTTATCACTGGCGGTCGGTTGTTATAACGTTATTCGTGCGGCCAGTAATCATCGCCGTGGTTGTTATAACTGGCAGTCGGCTACAGTAGCTGCGGTCGCGGTTATTATAATCATAGTCGTGGTTGTTGTTATAATCATGGTCGTGGTTTTGGCCATGGTCGTAGTTGTCATATTTATAGTCGTGGGCGCGTAATCATTTTCGTGCTGTTAAACGCACCGGTTATAATCAGCACGTGCTGATGTATTCACGGTCGCGATTGTTATAATCAAGTTTACGCAGCAAACGGCGATCGTATTGTTATAATCATGGTCGTGGTTGTTATAATCATAAAGTCATGGTGGTTATAATCATATCGTGATGTTATAACCGCGGTCGTGGTTGTTATAACCGCGGTCGTGGATGTTAAACCGTCGTAGCGATCGCATTGTCGTGACTGTTATAATCATAGTCGTGGTAAAGCAGTAACCACGTCGTGATGTTATAATCATGGCTGCCATAATCATGGTCGTGGTTGTTGGTAATCATGGTCGTGGTTTTAATCCGGTCGGTTGTTATAATCATGGTCATGGTCGTTGCTATAATCATAGTCGGTTATAATCATTGTCGGATTGTTATAATCATAGTCATGGTTGTTATAACCGCGGTCGGATGTTATAATCATAGTCGTGGTTGTTATAATCATATCTGTTGTTATAACCGCGGTCGTGGCGTTATAATCTGGTAGTCGGTTGTTATAAATCGGCGGTCTTGGTTGTTATAACCGCGGTCGTGGTTGTTATATTCATGGTTGCGCCGCAATCGGCGAAGTCGTGGTTAAGCGGTAAATCATGGTCTTTGGTTGTTATAATCATGGTCGTAGTTGTTACGGAACTCAACCGTTATCGGGTTGTTATAATCATTGTCGTGGTTGTTATGATCATGGTCGTGGTTGTTATAATTATATATTCGTGGTTATTATAATCAATGCCGTGTTAACCGGCCACATAATACTCATGGTCGTATTATAATCATATCGGTTATATAATCGTCATGGTCGGTTTTGGTACATGGTCGTAGTTACAGACGAGGTCGTGGTTGTTATAACCATAGTCGTGGTTGTTATAAATCATCGTCTTGGTGGTTGGTAATGTTATATTGTTAATGCCGTTGGCAATCATAGTCGTGGTTGTTATAAATCATGCCTGGAAGGTTACAATCAGTGGTCGTGTTGTTTTATTCATGGTCGGTTGTTATAATCATAGTCGTGCCAGAACGTTAAGTAACTGGCGCATGTGTCGTTACAACCGCGGCCGGTTGTTATAACTGCGGTCGGGTTGTTATAATCATAGTCAGTTACGCATCATTGTCGGAATGCTGGTAATCATAGTCGTGGTTGTTATAACTGCGCGCCTTGTTGTTATAACTGGCGGTCGGGTTGTTATAACTGGGCTGTCGCAAGTGCTTAATCTGCGTCGTTATAACGCCTTGCGTTATAATAATGGTCGTGGTTGTTATAATCATATTGTTGGTTGTTACAATCATGGTTTTGCCATGGTGTCCAGTCGTGGTTGTTACAATCATAGTCGGTTACATAAACGCGTCTTAATACAACTGTCGTAAGCAACAGTAATCATGGTTGTGGTTGTTATAATCATTGTCGTGAGTGCGTTACAATATTTGCCAACGCATTGCTACGCCGACAATCACACCGTTGTTATAATCATAGTCGGTTATATAATCATAGTCGTGGTTGTTATAACCGCGCGGTTGCTGGTAGAATCTCAATAACCTGCGACGCGATCACGGCCCATCAACAATCACAACGGGTTGTTGTAATCATGGTCGTAAGTATAATCATGGTCGTGGTTGTTATAATCTGCGTTTTGGTGCTGCTCAACTGCGTCGGTTGTTATAATCATGGTCGTGGCTATAAGCATAATGCAGCATGTGGGCGGTCGTGCCGCGCCATCGCGGTCGGCGAATCGAGTCGGCGCGAATGCAACCGCAAAGGCAGAACCGCGGTCGTGGTTGTTATACCTTGTCGGTTGTTATAATCATGGTCGTGATGTTATAATCATTGTCGTGAGTGTTATAACCGCGGTCGGGATCATATAATCATGCCGTGGGCGCAATAATCATGGTCGTGGTTGTTATAATCATGGTCGGTTGTATAATCATAGTCATGGTTGCTATAACCGCGGTCTTGGTTGTTATACCCGCGATCGTGGTTATTATATACGCCAGTCGGTTGTTATAACTGGCAATGTGGCTGTCAGAAATCCGGTCTGGTTGTTATAATCATGGTCGCAAATGCTACTAATCATACCCGTCGTGGCAGTTATAATCATACGCGGTTGCAAACAACGCAAAATCAACGCCGTGGTTGTTATAATCAATGGTTGTTATATGACACGGTCGGCTATTATAATCATAGTCGTTGTTATAATCACGGTCGGTTTTTATACATACGTAGTTGTTAGCATTATAGTCGTGGTTGTTATAACTTTCACAGTCGCCAAAACCACGGTCTTGCTGGTTATAATCATGGTCGTGGTTGTTGGTATTCACATTTGCCGCATAATCATAGTCGTGTTATAAATCGCGCCCGGTTGTTGCGAACCCGGTTGTTATTCATGGTCGGTACACCGCAGTCGTGGTTGTTATAATCGCGGTCGGGATGTTATAATTGCCGTCGTGCCGTTTGAATCACATCGGGTTAAACAGGATTCATCGTTACGCGCACCCGCGAAATGCGTGATCACGTCGGATTGTTATAATCATAGTAGTGGTTGTTATAACGCAACGGACGTTATCCCATGTCGGTTATATAATCATTGTCGGAGTTATAAATCATGGTTATAATCATTTATGCTGGCACCATGGTCGTCGGCGCAAATCAGGCAGTTGCTGGCGCAACCCGCGACGAAGGCAGTAATCATAGTCGTGGCTGGCAAATCATGGTCTTTGGTTAAGGTAACCTGCACGGCCGTTTTTTATCTGGCGGTCGTGTTGCTATAACTAAAGCCGGTTGTTGGTGGTGTATCATGCCCGTGGTTGTTATAACCGCGGTCGCCATATTCGCGAATGGTTGTTATAACCGCAGCCGGTTGTTGTAATTCATGGTCGTGATGTTATAATCATGGTCGTGGCCAGTAACCCGTCGTGGTTGTTATAATCATGGTCGTGGTTGGGTTATAATCATAGTCGGTTATGATCATTGTCGTGATTGCTATAACTGGTAGTCGTGGTTTATTATAATCATGGTCGTGGCTGATGGTAACGCCTTTCGTGGTTGCCGGTAATCATACGTTGTTATAATCATGGTCGTGGTTGTTATAATCATGGTCGGTAGTTATAATCATAGTCGTGGTAATGATCATTGTCGCACGTTATAATCATAGTCGGATACAGGCAATCCACGGGAGTATAATCATGGTCGGTTGTTAGTAATCATTTTCGTGGTTGCTATAGCCGCGGTCGTGGTTGTTATAATCATAGTCGTGGGTTGTTATAAGGATGGTCGTGGTTATATTTATGGTCGTGGTTGTTATAATCAGCGGTCGTACGCGAACGGTTGTTATAATCATGGCCGGGATGTTATAACTGGCGGTCGTGGTTGTTATAATCGATGGGTCGTGGTTCTTATAACAGCTGGTCGTGGCTGTTAACCGCTGTACACCGTCGCGGATTGTTATAATCATAGTCAATAGGGCGGTCGACGCGAAGTAAACCGCAACGGGTTGTTATAACTGGGCGACCCGTGGTTGTTATAACCGCGGTCGTGGCTGTTATAATCATTGCTGTGATGCTGCGGAACCGCAATGCTGTTAAACCGTCGGCGTTACAATTGGCGGTCGTGTTGTTATATTTATGGGCGTGTTATAATCACAATGTATATGGTAAATCGGCGGTCTTGGTTGGGCAGTAATCATGGCTTCGCAGCCATATATCTGCGGTCGCGGTTGTTATAATCGGCCGTTAACTGGCGGTCGTGATGCGGTCGCAGCAACGCGGTCGTGGTTGTTGGTAATCTCGCGGTCGTGGTTGTTGCCAGCAACCGCGGCTCAACGCAGACGCGTTATGATCGGCTGTCGTGATTGTTATAATCATAGTCGTGTCTTTATAACCGCTGTCGGCGTTATAACTGCGACGTGATGGCGAATCATGGTCGGTTGTTATAACGCGACGTGGCTGTTATAAATCACAACCAGCGTTATGTAACCGCGGTCGTATGGTTATAATCATAGTCGTGGTTGTTATAATCATGGTCGTGGTTGTTATAATCATTGTCGGTTGTTATGATCATGGTCGTGCTGTTGCGGTTCATCGCGGCCACAATCATCGCCGGTTATAATCATGGTCGGGTTATAGTCATGGTCGTGGTTATTAAAATCGCAGCCGGTTCATAATCGGTCGGTTTTAGCGGGGTTACGGTCGTAGTTGTTATATTTATAGTCGCCATATAACCATAGTCGGCCGCTGGCAAATTTATGTCCGGCGTTGCTGGTGAACGGTTCGTGGTTGTTATAAACGCGCCTTCGTGGTTGTTATAATCATGGTCGTAGTTTGTTTTATCTGCGGCCGTGGTTGTTACAGTAATCATAGTCGGTTGTTATAACTCATGGTCGTCGATGTTATAATTCATGGTCGTGGCGGTTATAATCATGGTCGTGGTTAAGGTAACGCATCGTATTGCCGAGAATCATAGTCGGTTGCACTGTCGTGATTGGTATAATCATAGTCGTGGTGTTATAACTGATCTGGTTATTATAACTGGCTACGTGGTTCCGTTATTTGCCGTAAGTGTTATAACCGAATAGTGGTTGTACAACCATTGTCGTGAGTGTTATAACCATCGGTTACAATCATATTGTTGGTTGTTATAATCATGGTCGGACTCGTCATAATCATAGTCGGTTACATAACCGTCGTTGTTATAACTGTCTGGTCGTTATAATCATAGTCGTATTATAATCGCATTAGGCAGTTATAATCATAGTCGTGGTGATGATCATTGTCGTGATTGTTATAATCATAGTCGGTTGTTATAATCGCGGTCGAGTAAGTGTTATAACTCGTGGTCGGATGTATAATCAGTATCGGGTTAATCATGGTCGTGGTTGTACTACAAATCATGGTAGTTGTTATACATAGTCGTGGTAGCTGTTATATTTATGGACGGTTGTTATAATCGCGATGTGGTTGTTATAATCATAGCTTGTTATAATCGATGGTCGTATTTGCTATAATCATAGTCGGCTGTTTTAATCGCGGCGAATCATACGGTTGTTATAAACGCGTCGGTTGTTCCGGATAACTCCTGGTTTGTTGTTATATTCACATCGGTGT
>NW_024746664.1:0-25628 GCF_018991925.1 Homarus americanus | reverse complement strand
AGGGGATTTGTTATACTCGATAAGGGGACTTTGTTAGACTCGAACAGGGGACTTTGTTATACTCGACCAGGGGACTTTGTTATACTCGATTAGGCGGCTTCGTTATACTCGATCAGGTGACTTTGTTATACTCGATGAGGGGCTTTTCTTATACTTGATTAGGGGCCTTTGTTATACTAGATTAGTGGACTTTGTTTTACTCGATTAGGGGTCTTTTTTGGACTCGATCAGGGGCCTTTGTTATACTCGATCAGGTGACTTTCTTATACCCGATCAAGGGACTTTCTTATACTCGAGCAGGGGGCTTTGTTATACTCGATGATGGGACTTTGTTATATTCGATGAGGAGGATTTGTTATACTCGATCAGGGGACTTTGCTATACTCGACCAGGGGACTTTGCTATACTCGACCAGGGGACTTTTTTATACCTGACCAATGGACTTTGTTATACTAGATGAGAGGCCTTTGTTATACTTGATCAATGGACTTTGTTATACTCAATGAGGGACCTTTGTTATACTCGATCAGGGGACTTTTTTATACTCGACCAGAGGACTTTGTTATACTCGATCAGGTGATATGTTATACTCGATCACTGGACTTTGTTATACTCGATTAGGGGCCGTTGTTTTACTCGATGAGGGGGCTTTGTTATATTCGACCAGGGGACTTTTTTATACTTGATCAGGGAACTTTGTTATAGTCAACCAGGGGACTTTTTCAAAATTAAACAGGGACTTTGTCATACTCGATCAGGGGAATTTTGTTATACTCGATCAGGGGATATGTTATATTCGATCAGGGGACTTTGTTATACTCAACCAGAGGACTTTGTTATACTCGATCAGGGGACTTTGTTATACTCGATCTGGGGACTTTGTTATCCTCCATCAGGGGACTTTGTTATACTCCGCCAGGGAACTTTGTTATACTCGATCAGGGGACTTTGTTATACTCGATCTGGGGACTTTGTTATACTCGACCAGGGGACTTTCTTATACTTGACCAATGGACTTTGTTATACTCAATGAGGGGCCTTTGTTATACTCGATCAGGTGACTTTCTTATACTCGACCAGGGGACTTTGTTATATGTGATGTGAGGACTTTTTATACTCGATCAGGGGTCTTTGTTATACTCAACCAGAGGACTTTGCTATACTCGATGAGGGGACTTTGTTATACTCGATCTGGGGACTTTGTTATACTCGACCAGGGGACTTTTTTATACAATACCAATGGACTTTGTTATACTCGATGAGGGGCCTTTGTTATACTCGATCTGGGGACTTTGTTATACTCAACCAGAGGACTTTGCTATACTCGATCAGTGGACTTTGTTATACTCAATCAGTGGACTTTGATATACTCGATGAGGGGGCTTTGTTATACTCGATGTGGGGGCTTTGTTATACTCGACCAGGGGACTTTGTTATACTCGACCAGGGGACTTTGTTATACTCGATCAGGGGACTTTGTTTTACACAATCAGGGGGCTTTGTTATACTCGATGAGGGGATATGTTATACTCGATTAGGGTCTTTGTTATATTGGACCAGGAGACTTTGTTATACTCGATGAGGGACTTTGTTATACTCGATCAGGGGACTTTGTTATACTCGTCCAGGGGGCTTTGTTATACTCGATCAGGGGACTTTGTTATACTCGATCAGGGGACTTTGTTATACTCGAGCTGAGGACTTTGTTATACTCCACCAGGGAACTTTGTTATACTCGATCAGGGGACTTTGTTATACTCGATCTGCGGACTTTGTTATACTCGACCAGGGGACTTTCTTATACTTGACCAATGGACTTTGTTATACTCAATGAGGGGCCTTTGTTATACTCGATCAGGTGACTTTCTTATACTCGACCAGGGGACTTTGTTATATGTGATGTGGGGACTTTTTATACTCGATCAGGGGACTTGTTATACTCAACCAGAGGACTTTGCCATACTCGATCAGGGGACTTTGTTATACTCAATCCGGGGACTTTGTTATACTCGATGAGGGGCCTTTGTTATACTCGATGAGGGGGCTTTGTGATACTCGACCAGGGGACTTTGTTATACTCGACCAGGGGACTTTGTTATACTCGATCAGGGGACTTTGTTATATTCGATCAAGGGACTTTTGTTTTCTCGATCGGGGGACTTTGTTATACTCGACGAGGGGCCTTTGTTATATTCGATCACCGGACTTTGTTATACTCGATAAGGGGACTTTGTTATACTCGATAAGGGGAATTTGTTATACGCGATAAGGGGACTTTGTTAGACTCGAACAGGGGACTTTCTTATACTCGACCAGGAGACTTTGTTATACTCGATTAGGCGGCTTTGTTATACTCGATGAGGGGACTTTGTTATACTCGATGAGAGGCCTTTGTTATACTCGGTCTGGGGACTTTGTTATACTCGAGCAGGGGACTTTGTTATACTCTATCAGGGGACATTTTTATACTCGACCAGAGGACTTTGTTATACTCGATTAGGGGACTTTGTTATACTCGACCAGGGGACTTTCTTATACTTGACTAATGGATTTTGTTATACTCAATGAGGGGCCTTTGTTATACTCGATCAGGGGACTTTGTTATACTCGACCAGTGGACTTTGTTATATGCAATCAGGGGACTTTTTTATATTCGATGAGGGGGCTTTGTTATACTCGACAAGGGGACTTTGCTATACTTGATTAGGGGACTTTGTTATACTCGATCAGGGGACTTTGTTATACTCAATTAGGGGACTTTGTTATACTCGAATAGGGGCCTTTATTATACTCGATGAGGGGGCTTTGTTATACTCGACCAGGGGACTTTGCTATACTCGAGCAGAGGACTTTGGTATATTCGATCAGGGGATATGTTATACTTGATCAGGAGACTTTGTTATACTTGATTAGGGGACTTTATTATACTCGATCAGGGGACTTTGTAATACTCGATCAGAGACTTTGTTATACCAGACCAGGGGCCTTTGTTATACTCGATTAGAAAACTTTGTTATACTCGACCAGGGGACTTTGCTATACTCCACCAGGGACTTTGTTATACTCGATCAGGGGATATGTTATACTCGATCAGGGGACTTTGTTATACTCGGTTCAGGGGTCTTTGTTATACTCGTCCAGTGGGCTTTGTTATACTAGGATCAGGGTACTTTGTTATACACGATCAAGGGACTTTGTCTTACTCGATGAGGGCCCTTTGTTATACTCGACCAGGGGACTTTGTTATAATCGATCAGGGGACTTTGTTATGCTCGATCTGGGTACTTAGTTATACTGCGCCAGGAGACGTTGTTATACTCGATGAGGGGATATGTTATACTCGATCAGGGTCTTTGTTATATTGGACCAGGGGACTTTGTTATACTCGATAAGGGACTTTGATATACTCGATCAGGGGACTTTGTTATACTCGTCCAGGGGACTTTGTTATACTCGGTTCAGGGGTCTTTGTTATACTCGTCCAGTGGGCTTTGTTATACTAGGATCAGGGGACTTTGTTATACTCGATCAAGGGACTTTGTCTTACTCGATGAGGGCCCTTTGTTATACTCGACCAGGGGACTTTGTTATAATCGATCAGGGGACTTTGTTATGCTCGATCTGGGTAGTTAGTTATACTGCGCCAGGAGACGTTGTTATACTCGATGAGGGGATATGTTATACTCGATCAGGGTCTTTGTTATATTGGACCAGGGGACTTTGTTATACTCGATCAGGGACTTTGTTATACTCGATCAGGGGACTTTGTTATACTCGATTAGGGACTTTGTTATACTTGACAAGGGGACTTTTTTATACTATACCAATGGACTTTGTTATACTCGATGAGGGGCCTTTGTTATACTCAATCTGGGGACTTTGTTATACTCGACCAGGGGACTTTGTTATATGCGATCAGGGGACCTTTTTATACTCGATCAGGGGACTTTGTTATACTCAACCAGAGGACTTTGCTATACTCGATCAGTGGACTTTGTTATACTCAATCAGGGGACTTTGTTATACTCGATGAGTGGGCTTTGTTATACTCGTCCAGGGGGCTTTGTTATACTCGATCAGGGGACTTTGTTATACTCGATCAGGGGACTTTGTTATACTCGAGCAGAGGACTTTGGTATATTCGATCAGGGGATATGTTATACTCGACCAGGGGCCTTTGTTATACTCGATCACCGGACTTTGTTATACTCGATAAGGGGTCTTTGTAATACTCGATAAGGGGAATTTGTTATACTCGATAAGGGGACTTTGTTAGACTCGAACAGGGGACTTTGTTATACTCGACCAGGGGACTTTGTTATACTCGATTAGGCGGCTTAGTTATACTCGATCAGGTGACTTTGTTATACTCGATGAGGGGCTTTTCTTATACTTGATCAGGGGCCTTTGTTATACTAGATCAGTGGACTTTGTTATACTCGATTAGGGTCCTTTTTTGACTCGATCAGAGGCCTTTGTTATACTCGATCAGGGGACTTTCTTATACCCGATCAAGGGACTTTTTTATACTCGAGCAGGGGGCTTTGTTATACTCGATGATGGGACTTTGTTATATTCGATGAGGAGGATTTGTTATACTCGATCAGGGGACTTTGCTATACTCGACCAGGGGACTTTGCTATACTCGACCAGGGGACTTTTTTATACCTGACCAATGGACTTTGTTATACTAGATGAGAGGCCTTTGTTATACTTGATCAATGGACTTTGTTATACTCAATGAGGGACCTTTGTTATACTCGATCAGGGGACTTTTTTATACTCGACCAGAGGACTTTGTTATACTCGATCAGGGGATATGTTATACTCGATCACTGGACTTGTTATTCTCGATTAGGGGCCGTTGTTTTACTCGATGAGGGGGCTTTGTTATATTCGACCAGGGGTCTTTTTTATACTTGATCAGCGAACTTTGTTATACTCAACCAGGGGACTTTTTCAAAATTAAACAGGGACTTTGTCATACTCGATCAGGGGAATTTTGTTATACTCGATCAGGGGATATGTTATATTCGATCAGGGGACTTTGTTATACTCAACCAGAGGACTTTGTTATACTCGATCAGGGGACTTTGTTATACTCGATCAAGGGACTTTGTTATACTCGATCAGGGGACTTTGTTATACTCAATCACGGGACTTTGTTATGCTCGATCCTGGGACTTTGTTATACTCAACCAGAGGACATTGATATACTCGATCAGGGGACTTTGTTATACTCCAACCAGAGGACTTTGTGATACTCGATCGAGGGACTTTATTTATATACTCAATGAGGGGCCTTTGTTATACTCGATCAGGGGACTTTGTTATACACGTCCAGGGGACTTTGTTATACGCAATCAGGGGACTTTTTTATACTCGACCAGAAGACTTTGTTATACTCGATCAGGGGATATGTCATACTCGTCCAGGGGACTTTGTTATACTCGATCAGGGGACTTTGTTATACACTACCAGGGGACTTTTTTGAACTTGATTAGGGGACTTTGTCATACTCGATCAGTGGACTTTCCTATATATGACCAATGTTATAATCGATGAGGGGCCTTTGTTATACTCGATCAGGGGACTTTGTTATACTCAATTAGGGGACTTTGTTATGCTCGATCTGGGGACTTTGTTATCCTCGATCAGGGGACTTTGTTATACTCGGCCAGGGTACTTTGTTATACTCGATCAAAGGACTTTGTTATACTCGATCTGGGGACTTTGTTATACTCGACCAGGGGACTTTCTTATACTTGACCAATGGAATTTGTTATACTCAATGAGGGGCCTTTGTTATACTCGATCAGGTGACTTTCTTATACTCGACCAGGGGACTTTGTTATATGCGATCAGGGGACTTTTTTATACTCGATCAGGGGTCTTTGTTATACTCAACCAGAGGACTTTGCTATACTCGATCAGGGGACTTTGTTATACTCAATCCGGGGACTTTGTTATACTCGATGAGGGGCCTTTGTTATACTCGATGAGGGGGCTTTGTGATACTCGACCAGGGGACTTTGTTATACTCGACCAGGGGACTTTGTTATACTCGATCTGGGGACTTTGTTATCCTCGATCAGGGGACTTTGTTATACTCGACCAGGGCTTTGTTATACTCGATCAGGGGACTTTGTTATACTCGATCTGGGGACTTTGTTATACTCGACCAGGGGACTTTCTTATACTTGACCAATGGACTTTGTTATACTCAATGAGGGGCCTTTGTTATACTCGATCAGGTGACTTTCTTATACTCGACGAGGGGACTTTGTTATACTCGATCAGGTGATATGTTATACTCGATCAGGGGACTTTGTTATACTCGATCAGGGGACTTTGTTATACTTGATTAGAGGGACTTTGTTATCTTCGATCAGGGGACTTTGTTATACTTGATCAGAGGACTTTGTTATACTCGGCCAGGGGCCTTTGTTATACTCGATTAGAAAACTTTGTTATACTCGACCAGGGGACTTTGTTATACTCCACCAGTGGACTTTTTTATACTTGACCAATGGACTTTGTTATACTCAATGAGGGGCCTTTGTTATACCCGATTAGGGGACTTTGTTACACTCGACCAGGCGACTTTCTCATACTTGATCAGGGGACTTTGTCATACTCGATCAATGGACTTTCCTATATATGACCAATGGACTTTACTATACTCGATGAGGGTCCTTTGTTATACTCGATCAGGGACTTAGTTATACTCGACCAGGGGACTTTGTTATACTTGGTTAGGGGACTTTGTTATACTCGATCAAAGGACTTTGATATACTTAATCACAGGACTTTGTTATACTCGACCAGGGGCCTTTGTTATACTCGATTAGAAAACTTTGTTATACTCGACCAGGGGCCTGTGTTATACTCGATTAGAAAACTTTGTTATACTCGACCAGGGGACTTTGCTATACTCCACCAGGAACTTTGTTATACTCGATCAGGGGATATGTTATACTCGATCAGGGAATTTGTTATACTTGGTTCAGGGTACTTTGTTATACTCGTCCAGGGGTCTTTGATATACTAGGATCAGGGGACATTGTTATGCTCGACTAGGGGACTTTGTCTTACTCGATCAGGGCCCATTGTTATACTTGACCAGGGGAATTTGTTATAATCGATTAGGGGACTCTGTTATGCTCGATCTAGGGTCTTTGTTAAACTGGGCCAGGAGACGTTGTTATACTCGATCAAGGGATATGTTATACTCGAGCAGGGAAATTTGTTATATTCGATCAGGGGACTTTTTTATACTCGACCAGAGGACTTTGTTTTATTCGATTAGGGGACTTTGTTATACTCGACCAGGGGACTTTTTTATACTTGACCAATGGACTTTGTTATACTCAATGAAGGGCCTTTGTTATACTCGATCATGGGACTTTGTTATACACGATCAGGGGACTTTGTTATACGCGATCAGGGGACGTTTTTTATACTCGACCAGAGGACTTTGTTATACTCGATCAGGGGATATGTTATACTCGATCAGGGGACTTTGTTATACTCAACCAGAGGGCTTTGTTATACTCAATCAGGGGACTTTGTTATACTCGATTAGGAGCCTTTGTTATACTCGATGAGGGGGCTTTGTTATACTCGACCAAGGGACTTTGCTATGCTCGAACAGGGGACTTTGTCATACTCGATCAGTGGACTTTCCTATATTTGACCAATGGACTTTGCTATACTCGATGATGGGCCTTTGTTATACTCGATCAGGGGACTTTGTTATACTCGACCAGAGGACTTTGTTATACTCGATCAGGGGATATGTTATACTCGATCAGGGTACTTTGTTATACTCGATCAGGGGACTTTGTTATACTTGATTAGGTGACTTTGTTATCCTCGATCAGGGGACTTTATTATACTTGATCAGAGGACTTTGTTATACTCGGCCAGGCGCCTATGTTATCCTCGATTAGAAAACTTTGTTATACTCGACCTGGGGACTTTGTTATACTCCACCAGGGACTTTGTTATACTCGATCAGGGGATATGTTAATCTCGATCAGGGGACTTTGTTATACTCGGTTCAGGGGACTTTGTTATACTCGTCCAGGGGGCTTTGTTATACTAGGATCAGGGGACCTTGTTATAATCGATTAGGGGACTTTCTTATGCTCGATCTGGGGACTTTGTTATACTCATCCAGGGAGCTCTGTTATACTCGATCAGGGGACTTTGTCTTACTCGATCAGGGCCCTTCACTATACTCGACCGGGGGACTTTGTTATAATCGATCAGGGGACTTTGGTATGCTCGATCTAGGGACTTTGTTATACTGGGCCAGGGGACTTATTTATACTCGATCAGGGGACTTTGTTACGCTGGACCAAGGGACATTTTTATTCTCGATTAGGGGACTTTGTTATACTCGATTAGGGGACTTTTGTTACACTCGATCAGGGGACTTTGTTATACTCGACCAGGGGCCTTTGTTATACTCGAATAGGGGACTTTGTTTTACTCGATAAGGGGACTTTGTTATACTCGATAAGGGGAATTTTTTATACTCGATAAGGGGACTTTGTTAGACTCGAACAGGGGACTTTGTTATACTCGATCAGGGGACTTTGTCTTACTCGATCAGGGCCCTTTGCTATACTCGACCGGGGGACTTTGTTATAATCGATCAGGGGACTTTGGTATGCTCGATCTAGGGACTTTGTTATACTGGGCCAGGGGCCTTTTTCATACTCGATCAGGGGACTTTGTTACGCTGGACCAGGGGACATTTTTATTCTCGATTAGGGGACTTTGTTATACTCGATTAGGGGAGTTTTGTTACACTCGATCAGGGGACTTTGTTATACACGACCAGGGGCCTTTGTTATACTCGATTATGGGACTTTGTTTTACTCGATACGGGGACTTTGTTATACTCGACCAGGGGACTTTGTTATACTCTATTAGGCGGCTTTGTTATACTCGATCAGGAGACTTTCTTATACTCGATGAGGGGCCTTTGTTATACTCGGTCAGGGGCCTTTGTTATACTAGATCAAGGGACTTTGTTATACTCGATCAGGGGACTTTGTTATACTAGATCAGGAGGCTTTGTTAACCTCGATCAGGGGACTTTGCTATACTCGACCAGGGGACTTTGTTATACTCGAGCAGGGGGCTTTGTTATACTCGATTAGGGGACTTTGTTATACTCGATCAGGAGGCTTTTTTATACTCGATCAGGGGACTTTGCTATCCTCGACCAGGGGACTTTGTTATACTCGATCAGGGAACTTTTTTATACATGACCAATGACTTTGTTATACTCGATGAGGGGCCTTTGTTATACTCGATGAGGGGACTTTGTTATACTCCACAGGGGACATTGTTATACTCGACCAGAGGACTTTGATATACTCAATCAGGGGATATGTTATACTTGATCAGGGACTTTGTTATACTCAACCAGGGGACTTTGTTATACTCGACCAGGGGACTTTGCTATAGTCGACCAGGGGACTTTGTTATACTCGATCAGAGGACTTTTTTATACTCGACAAGACGACTTTTTTATACTCAATCCGGGGATATGTTATACTTGATCAGGGGACTTTGTTATACTCAACCAGGGGACTTTGTTATAATCGATTAGGGGCCTCTTTTATACTCGATGAAGGGGCTTTGTTAAACTCGATCAGGGGAATTTGCTATAGTCGACCAGGGGACTTTGTTATACTCGATTAGGGGACTTTGTTATACTCGATGAGGGGCCTTTGTTATACTCGGTCAGGGGCCTTTGTTATACTAGATCAAGGGACTTTGTTATACTCGATCAGGGGACTTTGTTATACTAGATCAGGAGGCTTTGTTAACTTCGATCAGGGGACTTTGTTATACTCGACCAGGGGACTTTGTTATACTCGAGCAGGGGGCTTTGTTATACTCGATTAGGGGACTTTGTTATACTCGATCAGGAGGCTTTTTTATACTCGATCAGGGGACTTTGCTATCCTCGACCAGGGGACTTTGTTATACTCGATCAGGGAACTTTTTTATACATGACCAATGGACTTTGTTATACTCGATGAGGGGCCTTTGTTATACTCGATGAGGGGACTTTGTTATACTCCACCAGGGGACATTGTTATACTCGATCAGGGGACTTTTTTATACTCGACCAGAGGGCTTTGTTATACTCGACCAGAGGGCTTTGTTATACTCAATCAGGGGATATGTTATACTTGATCAGGGACTTTGTTATACTCAACCAGGGGACTTTGTTATACTCGACCAGGGGACTTTGCTATAGTCGACCAGGGGACTTTGTTATACTCGATCAGAGGACTTTTTTATACTCGACAAGACGACTTTTTTATACTCAATCCGGGGATATGTTATACTTGATCAGGGGACTTTGTTATACTCAACCAGGGGACTTTGTTATAATCGATTAGGGGCCTGTTTTATACTCGATGAAGGGGCTTTGTTAAACTCGATCAGGGGAATTTGCTATAGTCGACCAGGGGACTTTGTTATACTCGATTAGGGGACTTTGTTATACTCAACCAGGGGACTTTTTTATACTTGATCAGGGGACTTTGTCATACTTGACTAGAGGCCATTGTTATACTCGATCGGGGGACTTTGTTATACTCGATGAGTGGACTTTCCTATATTTGACCAATGGACTTTGCTATACTCGATGAGGGGCCTTTGTTATAGTCGACCAGGGGACATTGTTATACTCGACAAGGGGACTTTGTTATACTCGATGAGGGGACTTTGTTATACTCGACCAGAGGACTTTATTATACTCGATCAGGAGATATGTTATACTCGATCAGGTGACTTTGTTATACTCGATTAGAAAACTTTGTTATACTCGACCAGGAGAAGTTGTTATATTCGATCAGGGGACTTTCTTATACTCCACCAGGGACTTTGTTATATTCGATCAGGGGATATGCTATACTCGACCAGGGGACTTTGTTATACACGATTAGGGGACTTTGTTATACTCGACCAGGGGCTTTTTTATACTTGGCCAATGGACTTTGTTATACTCAATGAGGGGCCTTAGTTATACTCGATCAGGGGATATGTTATACTCGTCCAGGGGACTTTGTTATACTCGATCAGGGGACTTTGTTATACGCGACCAGGGGACTTTTTTGAACTTGATTAGGGGACTTTGTCATACTCGATCAGTGGACTTTCCTATATATGACCAATGTTATACTCGATGAGGGGCCTTTGTTATACTCGATCAGGGGACTTTGCTATACTCGACAAGGGGACTTTGTTATACTCGATCAGGGTACTTTGTTATACTCGACCAGAGGAATTTGTTATACTCGATCAAGGGATATGTTATACTCGTCCATGGGGCTTTGTTATACTAGGATCAGGGGACTTTGTTATGCTCGATCAGGGGACTTTGTCTTACTCGATCAGGGCCCTTTGTTATACTCGACCAGGAGAATTTGTTATAATCGATTAGGGGACTCTCTTATGCTCGATCTAGGGTCTTTGTTAAACTGGGCCAGGAGACGTTGTTATACTCGATGAAGGGATATGTTATACTCGATCAGGGGACTTTGTTATACTGGACCAGGGGACTTTTTTATACTTGACCAACGGACTTTGTTATACTCGATAAGGGGCCTTTCTTATACTCGATCAGGGGACTTTGTTATACTCGAGCAGGGGACTTTGTTATATTCGATCAGGGGACTTTTTTTACACTCGACCAGAGGACTTTGTTTTATTCGATTAGGGGACTTTGTTATACTCGACCAGGGGACTTTTTTATACTCGACCAGAGGACTTTGTTATACTCGAACAGGGGATATGTTATACTCGATCAGGGGACTTTGTTATACTCAACCAGAGGACTTTGTTATACTCAATCAGGGGACTTTGTTATACTCGATTAGGGGCCTTTGTTATACTCGATGAGGGGGCTTTGTTATACTCGACCAGGGGACTTTGCTATACTCGACCAGGGGACTTTGTTATACTCGATCAGGGACTTTGTTATACTCGACCAGGGTACTCTTTTATACTTGATCAGGGGACTTTGTCATACTCGATCAGTGGACTTTCCTATATTTGACCAATGGACTTTGCTATACTCGATGAGGGGCCTTTGTTATACTCGATCAGGGGACTTTGTTATACGCGACCAGTGGACTTTGTTATACTCGATCATGGGATATGTTATACTCGATCAGGGTACTTTGTTATACTTGATTAGGGGACTTTGTTATCCTCGATCAGGGGACTTTGTTATACTTGATCAGAGGACTTTGTTATACTCGGCCAGGGGCCTTTGTTATCCTCGATTAGAAAACTTTGTTATACTCGACCAGGGGACTTTGTTATACTCCACCAGGGACTTTGTTATACTCGATCAGGGGATATGTTATACTCGATCAGGAGACTTTGTTATACTCGGTTCAGGGGACTTTGTTATACTCGTCCAGGGGGCTTTGTTATACTAGGATCAGGGGACTTTGTTATACTCGATCAGGGGACTTTGTCTTACTCGATCAGGGCCCTTTGCTATACTCGACCGGGGGACTTTGTTATAATCGATCAGGGGACTTTGGTATGCTCGATCTAGGGACTTTGTTATACTGGGCCAGGGGACTTTTTTATACTCGATCAGGGATCATTGTTACGCTGCACCAGGGGACATTTTTATTCTCGATTAGGGGACTTTGTTATACTCGGTTAGGGGACTTTTGTTACACTCGATAAGGGGACTTTGTTAGACTCGAACAGGGGACTTTGTTATACTCGATCAGGGGACTTTGGTATGCTCGATCTAGGGACTTTGTTATACTGGGCCAGGGGACTTTTTTATACTCGATCAGGGACTTTGTTACGCTGGACCAGGGGACATTTTTATTCTCGATTAGGAGACTTTGTTATACTCGATTAGGGGACTTTTGTTACACTAGATCAGGGCACTTTGTTATACTCGACCAGGGGCCTTTGTTATACTCGAATAGAAGACTTTGTTTTACTCGATAATGGGACTTTGATATACTCGATAAGGGGAATGTGTTATACTCGATAAGGGGACTTTGTTAGACTCGAACAGGGGACTTTGTTATACTCTATTAGGCGGCTTTGTTATACTCGATCAGAAGACTTTCTTATACTCGATGAGGGGCCTTTGTTATACTCGGTCAGGGGCCTTTGTTATACTCGATCAAGGGACTTTGTTATACTCGATTAGAGGCCTTTTTTGGACTCGATCAGGGGACATTTTTATACTCGAGCAGGGGTCTTTGTTATACTCGATCAGGGGACTTTGTTATACTAGATCAGGAGGCTTTGTTAACCTCGATCAGGGGACTTTGCTATCCTCGACCAGGGGACTTTGTTATACTCGATCATTGGACTTTGTTATACTCGATTAGGGGCCTTTGTTATACTCGATGACGGGGCTTTGTTATACTCGACCAGGGGACTTTGCTATAGTCGACCAGGGGACTTTGTTATACTCGATTAGGGGACTTTGTTATACACGACCAGGGAACTTTTTTATACTTGACCAATGGACTTTGTTATACTCGATGAGGGGCCTTTGTTATACTCGATGATGGGACTTTGTTATACTCCACCAGGGGAATTTGTTATACTCGATCAGGTGACTTTGTTATACTCGTTCAGGTGACTTTGTTATACTCGATCAGAGGACTTTGTTATACTGGGCCTGGAGACTTTGTTATACTCGAGCACGGGATTTGTTCTACTCGATTAGGGGGCTTTGTTATACTGGACCAGGGGACTTTGTTATACTCGATCAGGGGACTTTGTTATACTCGATCATGGGACTTTGTTAAACTCGTCTAGGGGGCTTTTTTATACACGATCGGGGGACTTTGTTATAATCGATCAGGGGACTTTGTCTTACTCGATCAGGGGACTTTGTTATACTCGATCAGGGGACTTTTGTTATACTCGATCAGGGGAGTTTGTTATACTCAATTAGGGGAAATTGTTATTCTCGATTAGGGGCCTTTGTTAACTCGATGAGGGGGCTTTGTTTTACTCGACCAGAGGACTTTGCTATACTCGACCAGGGGACTTTGTTATACTCGATTAGGGGACTTTGTTATTCTCGACCAGGGGACTTTTTTATACTTGATCAGTGGACTTTGTCATACTTGAGCAGACGCCATTGTTATACTAGATCGGGAGACTTTGTTATACTCGATGTGTGGACTTTCCTATATTTAACCAATGGACTTTGCTATACTCGATGAGGGGCCTTTGTTATACTCGATCAGGGGATATTGTTATACTCGACCAGAGGCCTTTGTTATACTCGATCAGGGGACTTTGTTATGCTCGATAAGGGGACTTTGTTACACTCGATTAGGGGAATTTGTTATACTCGATAAGGGGACTTAATGTTAGACTCGAACAGGGGACTTTGTTATACTCGACAGGGGGACTTTGTTATACTCGATTAGGCGGCTTTGTTATAATCGATCAGGGGACTTTGTTATACTCGATGAGGGGCCTTTGTTTTACTCGATCAGGGGACTTTGTTATACACGACCAGGGGACTTTTTTATACTCGATCAGGGGATATGTTATACTCGATCAGGGGACTTTGCAATACTCAACCAGAGGACTTTGTTATACTCGATCAGGGGAATTTGTTATACTCAATCAGGGGACTTTGTTATACTCGATAAGGGGCCTTTGTTATACTCGACCAGGGGACTTTGTTATACTTGATCAGGGGACTCTGTTATACTTGATTAGGGGACTTTTTTATACTCGATCAAGGGACTTTGTTATACTTGATCAGAGGACTTTGTTATACTCGACCAGGGGCCTTTGTTATACTCGATTAGAAAACTTTGTTATACTCGACCAGGGGACTTTGTTATACTCGATCAGGGGACTTTTTTATACTCGACCAGAGGACTTTGTTATACTCGATCAGGGGATATGTTATACTCGATGAGGGGACTTTGTAATACTCAACCAGAGGACTTTGTTATACTCGATCAGGGGAATTTGTTATACTCAATCAGGGGACTTTGTTATACTCGATAAGGGCCCTTTTTTATACTCGACCAGGGGACTTTGTTATACTCGATCAGGGGACTTTGTTATACTCGACCAGGGGACTTTTTTATACTTGATCAGGGTACTTTGTCATACTCGATCAGTGGACTCTCCTATATTTGACCAATGGACTTTGCTATACTCGATGAGGGGACTTTGTTTTACTCGACCAGGGGACTTTGTTATAATCGATCAGGTGATTTTGTTATACTCGACCAGAGGACTTTGTTATACTCGAGCAGGGGATATGTTATACTTAATCAGGGGACTTTGTTATACTTGATCAGGGGACTTTGTTATACTTGATTAGGGGACTTTTTTATACTCGATCAAAGGACTTTGTTATACTTGATTAGAAGAGTTTGTTATACTCAACCAGGGAACTTTTTTATACTTGACTAATGGACTTTGTTATACTCAATGAGGGGCCTTTGTTATACTCGATCAGGGGACTTTGTTATACTCGACCAGGGGACTTTGTTATACTCGATCAGGTGATATGTTATATTCGATCAGGGGACTTTGTTATACTCGATCAGGGGACTTTGTTATACTTGATTAGGGGACTTTGTTATCCTCGATCAGGGGACTTTGTTATACATGATCAGAGGACTTTGTTATACTCGGCCAGGGGCCTTTGTTATACTCGATTAGAAAACTTTGTTATACTCGACCAGGGGACTTTGTTATACTCCACCAGTGGACTTTTTTATACTTGACCAATGGACTTTGTTATACTCAATGAGGGGCCTTTGTTATACCCGATCAGGGGACTTTGTTACACTCGATCAGGCGACTTTCTCATACTTGATCAGGGGACTTTGTCATACTCGATCAATGGACTTTCCTATATATGACCAATGGACTTTACTATACTCGATGAGGGTCCTTTGTTATACTCGATCAGGGACTTAGTTATATTCGACCAGGGGACTTTGTTATACTTGGTTAGGGGACTTTGTTTTACTCGATCAAAGGACTTTGATATACATAATCACAGGACTTTGTTATACTCGACCAGGGGCCTTTGTTATACTCGATTAGAAAACTTTGTTATACTCGACTAGGGGCCTTTGTTATACTCGATTAGAAAACTTTGTTATACTTGACCAGGGGACTTTGTTATACTCCACCAGGAACTTTGTTATACTCGATCAGGGGATATGTTATACTCGATCAGGGACTTTGTTATACATGGTTCAGGGTACTTTGTTATACTCGTCCAGGGGTCTTTGATATACTAGGATCAGGGGACATTGTTATGCTCGACTAGGGGACATTGTCTTACTCGATCAGGGCCCTTTGTTATACTTGACCAGGGGAATTTGTTATAATCGATTAGGGGACTCTGTTATGCTCGATCTCGGGTCTTTGTTAAACTGGGCCAGGAGACGTTGTTATACTCGATCAAGGGATATGTTATACTCGATCAGGGGACTTTGTTATACTGGACCAGGGGACTTTTTTATACTTGACCAATGGACTTTGTTATACTCGATGAGGGGCCTTTGTTATACTCGATCAGGGGACTTTTTTTATGCTTGACCAATGGACTTTGTTATACTCAATGAAGGGCCTTTGTTATACTCGATCAGGGGACTGTGTTATACACGATCAGGGGACTTTGTTATACGCGATCAGGGGCCTATTTTTATACTCGACCAGAGGACTTTGTTATACTCGATCAAGGGATATGTTATACTCGATCAGGGGACTTTGTTATACTCAACCAGAGGGCTTTGTTATACTCAATCAGGGGACTTTGTTATACTCGATTAGGGGCCCTTGTTATACTCGATGAGGGGGCTTTGTTATACTCGACCAAGGGACTTTGCTATGCTCGACCAGGGGACATTGTTATACTCGATCAGGGGACTTTGTATACTCGACCAGGGTACTCTTTTATACTTGATCTGGGGACTTTGTCATACTCGATCAGTGGACTTTCCTATATTTGACCAATGGACTTTGCTATACTCGATGAGGGGCCTTTGTTATACTCGATCAGGGGACTTTGTTATACTCGACCAGAGGACTTTGTTATACTCGATCAGGGGATATGTTATACTCGATCAGGATACTTTGTTATACTCGATCAGGGGACTTTGTTATACTTGATTAGGTGACTTTGTTATCCTCGATCAGGGGACTTTGTTATACTTGATCAGAGGACTTTGTTATACTAGGCCAGGGGCCAATGTTATCCTCGATTAGAAAACTTTGTTATACTCGACCTGGGGACTTTGTTATACTCCACCAGGGACTTTGTTATACTCGATCAGGGGATATGTTATTCTCGATCAGGGGACTTTGTTATACTCGGTTCAGGGGACTTTGTTATACTCGTCCAGGGGACTTTGTTATACTAGGATCAGGGGACTTTGTTATAATCGATTAGGGGACTTTCTTATGCTCGATCTGTGGACTTTGTTATACTCATCTAGGGAGCTCTGTTATACTCGATCAGGGGACTTTGTCTTACTCGATCAGGGCCCTTTGCTATACTCGGCCGGGGGACTTTGTTATAATCGATGAGGGGCCTTTGTTATAGTCGATCAGGGGACATTGTGATACTCGACAAGGGGACTTTGTTATACTCGATGAGGGGACTTTGTTATACTCGACCAGAGGACTTTATTATACTCGATCAGGAGATATGTTATACTCGATCAGGGGACTTTGTTATATTCAAAAAGAGGACTTTGTTATACTCGACGAGGGGCCTTGTTATACTCGATTAGAAAACTTTGTTATACTCGACCAGGAGAATTTTTTATATTCGATCAGGGGACTTTGTTATACTCCACCAGGGACTTTGTTATATTCGATCAGGGGATTTGCTATACTTGACCAGGGGACTTTGTTATACACGATCAGGGGACTTTGTTATACTCGACCAGGGGCTTTTTTATACTTGGCCAATGGACTTTGTTATACTCAATGAGGGGCCTTTGTTATACTCGATCAGGGGACTTTGTTATACACGTCCAGGGGACTTTGTTATACGCAATCAGGGGACTTTTTTATACTCGACCAGAAGACTTTGTTATACTCGATCAGGGGATATGTTATACTCGTCCAGGGGACTTTGTTATACTCGATCAGGGGACTTTGTTATACGCGACCAGGGGACTTTTTTGAACTTGATTAGGGGACTTTGTCATACTCGATCAGTGGACTTTCCTATATATGACCAATGTTATACTCGATGAGGGGCCTTTGTTATACTCGATCAGGGGACTTTGCTATACTCGACAAGGGGACTTTGTTATACTCGATCAGGGGAGTTTGTTATACTCGACGAGAGTAATTTGTTATACTCGATCAAAGGATATGTTATACTCGATCAGGGGACTTTGTTATACTCAATCAGGGGACTTTTTTTTACTTGATTAGGGGTCTTTTTTATACTCGATCAAAGGACTTTGTTATACTTGATCAGAGGACTTTGTTATACTCGACCAGGAGCCTTTGTTATACTCGATTAGAAAACTTTGTTATACTCGACCAGGGGACTTTGTTATACTCCACCAGGGACTCTGTTATACTCGATCAGGGGATATGTTATACTCGATAAGGGGACTTTGTTATACTCGGTTCAGGGGACTTTGTTATACTCGTCCAGGGGGCTTTGTTATACTAGGATCAGGGGACTTTGTTATGCTTGATCAGGGGACTTTGTTCTACTCGATCAGGGCCCTTTGTTATACTCGACCAAGGGACTTTGTTATAATCGATTAGGTGAATTTGTGATGCTCGATCTGGGGCTTTGTTAAACTGGGCCACGAGACGTTGTTATACTCGATCAGGGGATTTTTGTTATACTCGATCAAGGGACTTTGTTATACTCGACCAGAGGCCTTTGTTATACTCGATCAGGGGACTTTGTTATACTCGACAAGGGGACTTTGTTATCCTCGATTAGGCGGCTTTGTTATAATCGATCAGGGGCCTTTGTTATACTCGACCAGAGGCCTTTGTTATACTAGATCAGGGAACTTTGTTATACTTGATTAGGGGCCTTTTTTGGACTCGATGAGGGGCTTTTGTTATACTCGATCAGGAGACTTTGTTATACTCGATCAGGGGACCTACTTATACTCGAGCAGGGGGCTTTATTATACTCGAACAGGGGACTTTTTTATACTCGACCAGAGGACTTTGTTATACTCGACCAGGGGCTATGTTATACTTGATCAAGGGACTTTGTTATACTCGTCCAGGGGACTTTTTATACTTGACCAATGGACTTTGTTATACTCAATGAGGGGCCTTTTGTTATACTCGATCAGGTGACTTTGTTATATACGACCAGGGGACTTTGTTAAACTTGATTAGGGGACTTTGTTATAATTGATCAGAGGACTTTGTTATACTCGACCAGGGGCCTTTGATATACTCGATTAGAAAACTTTGTTATACTCGACCAGGGGACTTTGTTATACTCCACCAGGGACTTTGTTATACTCGATCAGGGGACTTTGTTATACTCGGTTCAGGTGTCTTTGTTATACTCGACCAGGGAACTTTGTTATACTCGATCAGGTGACATTGTTATACTCGACCAGGGGACTTTTTTATACTTGATCAGTGGAGTTTGTCATACTCGATCAGTGGACTTTCCTATATTTGACCAATGGACTTTGCTATACTCGACCAGGGGACATTGTTATACTCGATCAGGGGACTTTGTTATACTCGACCAGAGAACTTTGTTATACTCGATCAGGGGTTATGTTATACTCGATCAGGGGACTTTGTTATACTCGATTAGGTGACTTTGTTTTACTTGATTAGGGGACTTTTTTATACTTGATCAAAGGAGTTTGTTATACTTGATCAGAGGACTTTGTTATACTCGACCAGGAGCCTTTGTTATACTCGATTAAAAAACTTTGTTATACTCGACCAGGGGACTTTGTTATACTCCACCAGGGACTCTGTTATACTCGATCAGGGGATATGTTATGGTCGATCAGGGTACTTTGTTATACTCGATTCAGGGGACTTTGTCTTACTCGATCAGGGTCCTTTGTTATACTCGACCAGGGGACTTTGTTATAATCGATTAGGGGACTTTGTTATGCTCGATCTGGGGATTTTGTTAAACTGGGCCACGAGACGTTGTTATACTCGATCAGGGGATTTTTGTTATACTCGATCAGGGGACTTTGTTATACTCAACCAGAGGACTTTGTTATACTCGATCAGGGGACTTTGTTATACTCAATCAGGGGACTTTGTTATGCTCGATCTGGGGACTTTGTTATCCTCGATCAGGGGACTTTGTTATACTTGATCAGAGGACTTTGTTATACTCGACCAGGAGCCTTTGTTATACTCGATTAGAAAACTTTGTTATACTCGACCAGGGGACTTTGTTATATTCCACCAGGGACTCTGTTATACTCGATCAGGGGATATGTTATACTCGATAAGGGGACTTTGTTATACTTGGTTCAGGGGACTTTGTTATACTCGTCCAGGGGGCTTTGTTATACTAGGATTAGGGGACTTTGTTATGCTTGATCAGGGTACTTTGTTCTACTCGATCAGGGCCCTTTGTTATACTCGACCAAGGGACTTTGTTATAATCGATTAGGTGACTTTGTTATGCTCGATCTGGGGACTTTGTTAAACTGGGCCACGAGACGTTGTTATACTCGATCAGGGGATTTTTGTTATACTCGATCAGGGGACTTTGTTATACTCGACCAGAGGCCTTTGTTATACTCGATCAGGGGACTTTGTTATACTCGACCACGGGACTTTGTTATCCTCGATTAGGCGGCTTTGTTATAATCGATAGGGGACTTTGTTATACTCGATGAGGGGCCTTTGTTATACTCGACCAGAGGCCTTTGTTATACTAGATCAGGGAACTTTGTTATACTCGATTAGGGGCCTTTTTTGGACTCGATGAGGGGCTTTTGTTATACTCGATTAGGAGACTTTGTTATACTCGATCAGGGGACCTACTTATACTCGAGCAGGGGGCTTTATTATACTCGACCAGGGGACTTTGTTATACTCCACCAGGGACTTTGTTAAACTCGACCAGGGGACTTTGTTATACTCGGTTCAGGTGTCTTTGTTATACCCGTCCAGTGGGCTTTGTTATACTAGGATCAGGGGACTTTGTTATACTCGATCAATGGACTTTTTCTTACTCGATCAGGGCCCTTTGTTATACTCGACCAGGGGACTTTGTTATACTTGATTAGGGGACTTTGTTATACTCGATCAAAGGACTTTGTTATATTTGATCAGAGGACTTTGTTATACTAGACCAGGGGCCTTTGATATACTCGATTAGAAAACTTTGATATTCTCGATCATGGGCCTTTATTATACTCGATTAGAAAACTTTGTTATACTCGACCAGGGGACCTTGTTATACTCCACCAGGGACTTTGTTATACTCGATCAGGGGATATGTTATACTCGATCAGGGGACTTTGATATACTCGGTTCAGGTGTCTTTGTTATACTCGTCCAGTGGGCTTTGTTATACTAGGATCAGGGGACTTTGTTATACTCGATCAGGGGACTTTGTTATACACGACCAGGGGACTTTGTTATACGCGATCAAGGGACTTTTTTATACTCGACCAGAGGACTTTGTTATACCCGATCAGAGGACTTTGTTATACTCGGTTCAGGGGACTTTGTTATACTCGTCCAGGGGACTTTGTTATACTAGGATCAGGGGACTTTGTTATAATCGATTAGGGGACTTTCTTATGCTCGATCTGGGGAATTTGTTATACTCATCTAGGGAGCTCTGTTATACTCGATCAGGGGACTTTGTCTTACTCGATCAGGGCCCTTTGCTATACTCGGCCGGGGGACTTTGTTATAATCGATGAGGGGACTTTGGTATGCTCGATCTAGGGACTTTGTTATACTGGGCCAGGGGACTTACTTATACTCGATCAGGGGACTTTGTTATACTCGATTAGGGGACTTTTGTTACGCTCGATCAGGGGACTTTGTTATACTCGACCAGGGGCCTTTGTTATACTCGAATAGGGGACTTTGTTTTACTCGATAAGGGGACTTTGTTATACTCCATAAGGGGAATTTGTTATACTCGATAAGGGGACTTTGTTAGACTCGAACAGGGGCCTTTGTTATACTCGATCAGGGGACTTTGTCTTACTCGATCAGGGCCCTTTGCTATACTCGACCGGGGGACTTTGTTATAATCGATCAGTGGACTTTGGTATGCTCGATCTAGGGACTTTGTTATACTGGGCCAGGGGACTTTTTCATACTCGATCAGGGGACTTTGTTACGCTGGACCAGGGGACATTTTTATTCTCGATTAGGGGACTTTGTTATACTCGATTAGGGGACTTTTGTTACACTCGATCAGGGGACTTTGTTATACTCGACCAGGGGCCTTTGTTATACTCGATTACAGGACTTTGTTTTACTCGATAAGGGGACTTTGTTATACTCGACCAGGGGACTTTGTTATACTCTATTATGCAGCTTTGTTATACTCGATCAGGAGACTTTCTTATACTCGATGAGGGGCCTTTGTTATACTCGGTCAGGGCCTTTGTTATACTAGATGAAGGGACTTTGTTATACTCGATCAGGGGACTTTGTTATACTAGATCAGGAGGCTTTGTTAACCTCGATCAGGGGACTTTGCTATACTCGACCTGGGGACTTTGTTATACTCGAGCAGGGGGCTTTGTTATACTCGATTAGGGGACTTTGTTATACTCGATCAGGAGGCTTTTTTATACTCGATCAGGGTACTTTGCTATCCTCGACCAGGGGACTTTGTTATACTCGATCAGGGAACTTTTTTATACATGACCAATGGACTTTGTTATACTCGATGAGGGGCCTTTGTTATACTCGATGAGGGGACTTTGTTATACTCCACCAGGGGACATTGTTATACTCGATCAGGGGACTTTTTTATACTCGACCAGAGGGCTTTGTTATACTCGACCAGAGGGCTTTGTTATACTCAATCAGGGGATATGTTATACTTGATCAGGGACTTTGTTATACTCAACCAGGGGACTGTGTTATACTTGACCAGGGGACTTTGCTATAGTCGACCAGGGGACTTTGTTATACTCGATTAGGGGACTTTGTTATACTCGACCAGGGGACTTTTTTATACTTGATCAGGGGACTTTGTCATACTTGACCAGAGTCCATTGTTATACTCGATCGGGGGACTTTGTTATACTCGATGAGTGGACTTTCCTATATTTGACCAATGGACTTTGCTATACTCGATGAGGGGCCTTTGTTATACTCGATGAGGGGACATTGTTATACTCGACCAGGGGACTTTGTTATACTCGATGAGGGGACTTTGTTATACTCGACCAGAGGACATGTTATACTCGATTAGAAAACTTTGTTATACTCGACCAGGGGACTTTGTTATACTCGATCAGGGGACTTTTTTATACTCGACAAGAGGTCTATGTTATACTCAATCCGGGGATATGTTATACTTGATCAGGGGACTTTGTTATACTCAACCAGGGGACTTTGTTATACTCGATTAGGGGCCTCTTTTGTACTCGATGAGGGGGCTTTGTTAAACTCGATCAGGAGACTTTGCTATAGTCGACCAGGGGACTTTGTTATACTCGATTAGGGGACTTTGTTATACTCGACCAGGGGATTTTTTTATACTTGATCAGGGGACTTTGTCATACTTGACCAGAGGCCATTGTTTTACTCGATCGGGGGACTTTGTTATACTCGATGAGTGGACTTTCCTATATTTGACCAATGGACTTTGCTATACTCGATGAGGGGCCTTTGTTATAGTCGATCAGGGGACATTGTGATACTCGACAAGGGGACTTTGTTATAATCGATGAGGGGACTTTGTTATACTCGACCAGAGGACTTTATTATACTCGATCAGGAGATATGTTATACTCGATCAGGGGACTTTGTTATATTCAAAAAGAGGACTTTGTTATACTCGACGAGGGGCCTTTGTTATACTCGATTAGAAAACTTTGTTATACTCGACCAGGAGAATTTTTTATATTCGATCAGGGGACTTTGTTATACTCCACCAGGGACTTTGTTATATTCGATCAGGGGATATGCTATACTCGACCAGGGGACTTTGTTATACACGATCAGGGGACTTTGTTATACTCGACCAGGGGCTTTTTTTACTTGGCCAATGGACTTTGTTATACTCAATGAGGGGCCTTTGTTATACTCGATCAGGGGACTTTGTTATACACGTCCAGGGGACTTTATTATACGCAATCAGGGGACTTTTTTATACTCGACCAGAAGACTTTGTTATACTCGATCAGGGGATATGTTATACTCGTCCAGGGGACTTTGTTATACTCGATCAGGGGACTTTGTTATACGCGACCAGGGGACTTTTTTGAACTTGATTAGGGGACTTTGTCATACTCGATCAGTGGACATTCCTATATATGACCAATGTTATACTCGATGAGGGGCCTTTGTTATACTCGATCAGGGGACTTTGCTATACTCGACAAGGGGACTTTGTTATACTCGATCAGGGGAGTTTGTTATACTCGACCAGAGTAATTTGTTATACTCGATCAAGGGATATGTTATACTCGATCAGGGGACTTTGTTATACTCAATCAGGGGACTTTTTTTTACTTGATTAGGGGTCTTTTTTATACTCGATCAAAGGACTTTGTTATACTTGATCAGAGGACTTTGTTATACTCGACCAGGAGCCTTTGTTATACTCGATTAGAAAACTTTGTTATACTCGACCAGGGGACTTTGTTATACTCCACCAGGGACTCTGTTATACTCGATCAGGGGATATGTTATACTCGATAAGGGGACTTTGTTATACTTGGTTCAGGGGACTTTGTTATACTCGTCCAGGGGGCTTTGTTATACTAGGATCAGGGGACTTTGTTATGCTTGATCAGGGGACTTTGTTCTACTCGATCAGGGCCCTTTGTTATACTCGACCAAGGGACTTTGTTATAATCGATTAGGTGACTTTGTGATGCTCGATCTCAGGACTTTGTTAAACTGGGCCACGAGACGTTGTTATACTCGATCAGGGGATTTTTGTTATACTCGATCAGGGGACTTTGTTATACTCGACCAGAGGCCTTTGTTATACTCGATCAGGGGACTTTGTTATACTCGACAAGGGGACTTTGTTATCCTCGATTAGGCGGCTTTGTTATAATCGATTAGGGGCCTTTGTTATACTCGACCAGAGGCCTTTGTTATACTAGATCAGGGAACTTTGTTATACTCGATTAGGGGCATTTTTTGGACTCGATGAGGGGCTTTTGTTATACTCGATGAGGGGACTTTGTTATACTCGATCAGGGGACCTACTTATACTCGAGCAGGGGGCTTTATTATACTCGAACAGGGGACTTTTTTATACTCGACCAGAGGACTTTGTTATACTCGACCAGGGGCTATGTTATACTTGATCAAGGGACTTTGTTATACTCGTCCAGGGGACTTTTTATACTTGACCAATGGACTTTGTTATACTCAATGAGGGGCCTTTTGTTATACTCGATCAG
>NW_024746663.1:0-14841 GCF_018991925.1 Homarus americanus | reverse complement strand
TCGGAGATGGGGGCAGTGGGGAAGATGAGGTCGGGACCGGTTCTGAAGGAATCAGGAATGTGTATGGTAGGGAGGCCGTTCGCCTTTAAACCATCAATTGCCAGTTTCAGAAATAGTGACCTGTTTCCGTTGCTTAGGGCATGTGCCAAAAGTATGATGGTGGTGATTTTTGCGTCAGTGTCGGGGGAGGGTGGGGGGGCGGTCAGGTTGTTGGTCCAGCAAGTGTGGGTGGGGAGGGTCGTGTGAGTAGGGAGTGAGTGGTGGGGAGTTGGAGGTGGTGCTGTGGGAGGTGCTGTGGGAGGTGAGGGTCGGCGGGGAGGGAGTGGTGTTGTGCTGTTGTCGAGTCTGATTTTGCACTTATTGCTGATGGCAGAGTGAGGGCCTTTACAGTTGCAGCATTTTGTTACAGTGGCAGTTCAGTTTCGGTAGGAGTGGCCTTGATTGGCACACTTTGAGCAAGTTTGTGTGTTACTGCAACGGTTGGTGTTGTGTCCGAATTTGTAGCAATTAAAACATTGGTGAACTTGAATGTAGTGTTGGAACTCAATGTCTCGTGAGGGGATGATGTTGTTGCCGATTTTTATACCGTTAGATTTTAATTTGATGGCGTCTGTTTGTGTAGCTGTGGTGATTTTTAGCATGGGGAGAGTTCCCATCCAGGCTGCTGATGTCATTTGGTTGGTGTTGTGCGAGTTGAGTTTATTCAGTAGGTTAGGGTTGTCAAGAATAGAAGGGATGACTTTCCTGCATATGAGGGTGCATTTTGCAAGGTACTCAGGTGAACTGAGGACCGTTAAGCCATTGTCTTTCAATTTTTTGTTCACTGCTGGGGAGTGGAACTGGTCGGCATCTTCGTCAGTCTGTACAAATATTTTGATGATATCGTCATTGGTGAAGGAACGGATTTGAAGATCAAGGTCAGCTGAAAAATGAGTGAGGCGAGGTCTGAGCATAGTTGGATGGTGCGGTCCACTTTAATTTTTATTGAAGGCATGTTTACTGTATTAATTTTGGAGATTTATAGAGATCTCCCCTAACAATGTCCCTGATTCCTGCGCCCCTCACGTAGGGGAGACCCTGCACTATCACAGAGGTCCCCAGGTGAATCGGCAGGCTGTGCTGACCCTCCACCCTTCACACTAACACGCACTAGCGAGGTGTGGGGACAGAGGGCGTTTCCAGACGAATACTCCCCTGTACGTCAGCTGACAGGGGAATAGGTCCTTTCACGGCACGGAAGAGAAGAGTTAGAGTGGTAGAAAAAGTTATGAAAACTCACTGATGACTCTCTCTTCACACCAAGCCCCTCAGCAGCATTCGGGGTTCCTAAGGGAGGTCCGATACTGTAGGAGAGGCTCAATGTGTCGATCGAATCAACAGATTTGTCAGTTGGAGAATTGAAGTCAGGTGCTTGTGTTTTCCAGGGTACGTGGGTAGGTGGGAGAGGTCTGAGGACTAGCCAATCAGCTGTGTCTGTTCCTTCTCCGACGTCCACGTCGCTCTGACTTCTACTGCTCCCGATTGCGATCAAGTTCCGACTGCGATACCGAAGTGGGCCCCCTGTCTCATGCATCTGACGTAGTTGTAGTGCGTCTCATGCATTAGGACGTAGTTGTAGTGCGTCTCATGTATTCTGACGTAGTTGTAGTGCGTCTCATGTATTCTGACGTAGTTGTAGTGTGTCTCATACATTTTGACGTAGTTGTAGTGCGTCTCATGCATCCTGACGTAGTTGTAGTGCGTCTCATGCAACTGACGTAGTTGTAGTGCGTCTCATGCAACTGACGGAGTTGTAGTGCGTCTCATGCATCTGACGTAGTTGTAGTGTGCCATGCATCTGACGTAGTTGTAGTGTATCATGCATCTGACGTAGTTGTAGTGTGTCATGCATCTGACATAGTTGTAGTGTGCCTCATGCATCTGACGTAGTTGTAGTGCATCTAAAACACTCCTGACGTGGTTGTAGTGCGTTATATATACCTTCTGTCGTAGTTGTAGTGTGTCTAAAAGACTAAAACACTCTTGAAGGTAGATGTAGTGCGTTATATACATTCTGACGTAGCTGTAGTGCATCTAAAACACACATGACGTAAATGTAGTGCGTTACAGTATATACATTCTGACGTAGTTGTAGTGCGTCTTATAATTTCTGACGTAGTTGTAGTGCGGTATGTTGGTGAGGGGTGGTTTGTGGGGGGGGTGTTGGTGTAGTCACTCCTTGTCTATCTCACTTTAGTACCGTAACTGTTCTGAAACTGTTAAAAGATCCAGTCCTCCTTGTCATCATATACTGTACAAGTAATATTATTTACCACTAATATTACTTGTGTATTTCTTGACAACAAAGTGACCCACTCATCTCTGTTTAGTTTATATTTTCAGTTTTTGCCTGCCATATTTTTCAATAAACCGTTAATTATTATTACTACTACACACTTCCAACGTTTCCCGACACCCACAATCTGACACTGTCCAGTTTATCCTATGTTGTTTTTACGTGTTTTTCTCTATACGAAAAACTATAATAAATACTAAATTGCTGTTATTAATAACTTATATACTGTAATTATATGTTATGGGAGGGTAGTGTGGAGCGATGGTGAGGCGCGGTGGGGGTGGTTGTGGGAACAGGGGCAGTGTAGAGGGTCGCCATCAGTAGCCAACACACACACACGTCACACATGCCAGTCACCACTACCGCCACCACCAACCACACACTAGTACACACCTTCCTCATATCGCAACACCATCATCATCTTCATCATGTCATATGTGATTACACGCGGTGCCAGCCAATCACAGTCGCCTCTTTTTATCATCTTCCTTCCTCGCCCAATCACACGCGAGAGTGGGAATGGCGCGTTTTTTATCAATCCCAAAACCCGCCCCTTTCCTGGATGTGGTGTAATTATTGGAGGCCGGCGGTAATGCGCGGCGCCCCATTGGTTGAGGCTGCAGCTGCCGGGTTATTCAGGTAATAGGAAGGTCCTTATAAAGAAGTCAGAACATGATTTATCGGCGGGTGTGGGGGAGGACGTGTGTGTCTCCTCCTCCATTTAGTGAAGTTTCTCTCTCACATTGTATTATCACACCACCTGAATGATCCCCTTCACACATAACTCACCAAGTCTTGTGTTTTATTAGTTAGTGATGATGTGATAATATTTTTGAGGCGTATATGATAAGTGTGTTTGGTAGTGCATTCTAAACCTCCATTACATAAGTGGGTGTGTGGGATACCACCGTCCACCCCCTCCTTCTTCACTACCTCCCCCTATACACTCCTTCCCCTCCCTTCACCCCCTCCCCTTCTCTCCCCCCTCCCCACCACCTCCTCTAACTCTTACCCTTAGCGGTGAAAAATCCCTCATTGTGGCTTCAAATCTTTTAAAATGGCAAAGAAAACCTTTTCCCATGAGGCGGACGGACGGGTGGAGGAGCCTAAAGATCTTTCCTGAAATTCGTTATGATTTTCTCGGCTAGTCCATCCCTCGGGCCACGGCGGTTTCTACAGGGTTTTCTCAGGGACTCTCTCCGGTTTCTGCGAGTGTTCCCAGGGCTGAGGTGTTTACAGGTCGAGACGTTTTGTGACTGTTAACTGTCTGGGAGGGAAGGAGGGGGGTGACGGATGCCGAGGCTTTGTTCTGTCCCCTTCCGACCCGACATGTCACCTGAGACCCGCCAGCCAGTTACGACAGGACTGTGTGACCATTGCTATTATCACCACCACTACTACTGCCACCACTACCACTGCTATTATCATCACTACCACCACCATGTCTGTGACTACCACCACGTATCACCACTCACCACCACGTCATCTGCACCACTTAAAATCACCACTAATACTACTACTAACGTGACCACTGCTGTTATCACCACCACTGCCACCACCGCCACCACCACCACCACCACCACCACCAACACTGAAACTTGCTACTGTTCGCTTTGTGTCCATTCTTCTCCCCTCCCCTTCTCGGTCTTTCTTCCATCTTCTTTCTCTTCTCTCCTCTTTCTCCTCCTTCTTTCTTCCTTCTCACTTTCCTCCTACTCCTTATTTTCTTCCTTCTCCTTCCTCCGCCTCTTCTTCTTCCTCTTCCCCTTTACGTCCCTCCTCTTCTTCCTCCTCTTCTCCTTCTTCCCTTCCTCCCCACTCCTCCTTCCCCTACCCCTCCTCCTCCTCCCCCTCCTCCTCCCCCTCCTCCCTCCTCACCCAGGGAGAGATGGACGAGAGATACAAGTCGTGTAATATCCGCTGAGGACGCTCCAAGTGACGGCATCATCTCAGGCCTGGCCTGGCGTGGACTTGGAGCCTATACCTATAGTCTTAGTAGCCCCATTGCTTACATTGCCCCGTAGCCCGTCCTCGACAAGCTATACCTGATTTATGGGTTGATCGTGTAGCCCCCTCCCTCCCTCCCTCCCTCAGTAGTGGCTGTATAAGAAACGTGTAAAATACTCCAGCTATATATCGTAAACGTGTTCGTATGTATAGCCTCAGTTGTGCTACACGATGAAAGACTACTTGACGATGGCAGGTCTGTGGCACCTTGGGGAGTCTAGCCAGTTACACCAAGTTACCTCCGTGAATTTCCGCCTTTATTTAGTTGTGGTCGTATTCTTTAAGACGCTAGTTGTTAACATTTGGGTGAGAATAAGTAAATATTATCAAAACAACATTGAAAACTCATAAGTGACTTTGTAATATGATTCAGTCGAGATAATAATATAAACACGAACGTGCTGGTCAAGCTCAGAGCTGTCCAGGGGTCATCTGGCCCTCCGGGTCGAGGTTGATCGGTGTTTTTTTTTTCTTTTTTCTTTTAATTGTTTCAATATGTATTAAAGTCATTACTGTGTTAACAATATTGTATAAAAGACAAAGAACATCTAAATATACGTATTTAGTTTCAGGGTTTAATTAGTTATTTATTACTTACATTTATTACTATGATATTTGTTTTCGTCTCATGTGTACAGTTTAAGTCTTTACTGTTGTTTTAAGTAACTTAAGATTTAGTTGTTTTTCTCCCAAACTTATGTTGACATTTACATTGTTTAGAATATATCATATAACGCGTCATGATCATCCTGTGTTTATAAAGATAAGAGTTCAGTAATATTCCTTAAGGTTAAGTTACTTAAACTATTCACGTGGACCTAATATGATGACCTACATGGTCACCTAAGGCCAGTGTGTGTTTCTACTAAGAAGGGGTAAAGGAATACTTTTTATTGTTATAATAATGTAAATTAATTGACACATAATAATATTATCACTGTTTCATATAAGACGTCATTTACACTCATAAGATATTCCAATATACCTAAAGCAGGTTACGTTACGTTACGTTATGTTTTGTATGAAGCTTTTCATTTGTATGTATTACTGTAAGGAAAAAATGACAGTAAGTGTTAAATTTAATACAAATGTAAACTAAAGTGTAAAAAAATCAGAAGGAAAAATGACAATAAAAATTGGATTGTCGGCCATTAACTTGGTAACACCTTTTGTATTAACCGATACGTGATGCCTTAATGAGCCTTAAGACACTGGTGCCGTTCATACTGTAAGGCTGCTATAATTCTCTGACGCTGTTGTACACAACCGACTTAGTTGTTCCCACGGGTGTAGAGATGAACCAATGGCCTCCAGGCTGCTGGCACGAGGAACAACATTGATGGCCATTAAAAATTTAGATTGTTTGGGTCGAAATACTTTTAGTTACGAAACACTGCTAGCATGTATTGGCAAGGGCAGCCCGGAACCGTCAGGAACTCCGCCGATTGGATCCCATAGGCCACCCTTCTTCGCCAATCTCCTTAGGTGCTGAAGCAACTGAGGGTCTTCAGGACTCCACCGAGAGGGCCAGAACAGCCGTCCTCACGCCCCCAAGGAGTGATGCTAGCGAAGGTCCCGCTGGACCCCCGAGTAAAGTTGAGACTTTTCCTCTATTTCTTTTTAAGACAGAGAGGCAACACTGGCTAGTGACGCTAAGAGTATCTACTGTCATATCTTGATATATTATTACTTATTTTATAGTGGCATCCACAACACACCGAGACTTTGGTGTTTGTTTCTGTGAGTTAAGGAGATACAGTGAGTCAACCTGAGACGTTAGTCAGCTGGTGCACAAGTTTTGAATTACGATCACAAGTACTCATATTTCATTATTTCTATTATCCTCGCTGGGTGGGAGATATAAACTAATGTTATAGTTATAATTATAGGCACCAGTAACTCATGTAATGTTATCGGTATAGTCCCCAGTAACTTATTGACATATTCTTCACATTTTTGCTTTTTTTACGAGATTAGTCAGGTCACAGGTCAATGACCCACATCAGGGCCTGGGGGGCGAAAATATAATAATAATAATAATAATAATAATAATAATAATAATAATAATAATAATAATAATAAAAGAGAGAAACATTATATGTATGTTGTGTTGTCAAGGTAAAAGAAACAATTGTGACCTGCAATTGTGTAAAAATGAGGCAGAAAGTCAATAAGAAGTGTGACGTAGATGTTTCATATTTATATACAGTCAACATAATGAAGTGATGATCTTCACGGCCAGGAGGAGTTGTGCTGAAAGCCCGACGGTGTATTCAGTGTCTTCCAGGAGCAGTATGATAGTGTGTAAGTTGGTGGATGATAAAGTGGCAACACACTGTAGGAGCCTCCTGAGGGATCCTCCACGTAATAAATGGTGAGTTATTGACGTGGGTCTTGTGTGTGTGTGTGTGTGTGTGTGTGTGTGACCTGTGGTGAAATGGTCAGCATCCTACCCGAGTTCGATCCTCGGCAGGGTGAAACTATGGGCAAGTTTCTTTATGCCATTTGCCTCTGTCTACCCAGCAGTAATTGGTACTCTGGATGTTAATCGATTTGCGGATCGTGTTCTGGGGTAATGGTTAGCCAGTGCAGTTGGCGAGCTGTCCAGTCTTCTCGGACTATTCCTTGACACTGGGTCATGCAGCTCGTTAACTTAGGGTGAGGTTGTTGTGTTGGCGACAGCTTCTACACTTTAACAAATTCACGCCTAGGAGGCCCTTGGGCCGGCCATCCTCGATTTCGAGGGGCTTCCATTATTATGTGTGTGTGTGCTATATAATCCACTATGGATGTGGTAATCATTATTTTACTTGGACTGATGGATGACACGTAGGAGTGGATGTCGTCGCTCTATATGCGCCGGATGAATGTTGGAGGAGGTGACGACGGGTAGCATGAATAAGCTGGTTTACATTCTACCTTACCTATCATGCCTATGGCGACTGTATCCTGCCTACTGTTCGTATTACGGTGATAGCATGCCAGGTTCGTATAATCTAGCATGGAATGGCGTACAAATAAAGAGATGAACATTTAATATACGATATAATGGACGTTACTAGTGAGCTTTGGGTATTACAAGTGGCTGGTACAGGTCGATGGTGATAGTATAGTGAGTAACCATAATTACTGGCCCATCCACAGGTCGAGCGTAGTGTGGGTAGAGGTCCTTGTGGACAGCGGCTCACTCAGTAGCAACTCACACACCAACACAGCATAAGACCCTTGAATACTTATCACCAGTCGTTCAGGTCATACCTCCTTTTACTCTGAATATAAGGTAACTTTTACTACTCCCACTAACGTGAAATAAATAAATTATAATTTATGTCTACTGGAGCAGTAACATGTCCACTACCCACCAGTAAAAGGACACAGCATCAAATTGGGAATATGTCTGAGGCCAACGCAGGAGTATCTGGTGATGTCCCGCACTACATGATCTTGTCAGGGCCACAGTACAGCAGCAGGCCAAGTCTCATGCTATATGTTAACAGATACAGTCCTCTGATACACTGAACACACCGTCGGGCTGTCAGTACCACTCCTCCTGGCCGTGAAGATTATCACCTCATTAGCTGCCTGTTTATAAATATTAAACTATGAAACATCTACACCACACCTCTAACCAGTGGTAATTAATGTTAATATTACTTATACCATAATGTGAAGCATCCGGCAATAAGTTACTAGGGACAACAAGGCTTATAACATTACATGAATTACTGGGGACTATATGCCTATATACTTTATATAAGTTACTTAGGACTATATAACTATAACATTAGTTTATATCTCCCACCCAGCGAGGATAATAGAAATAATGAAATCTGAGTACTTGTGATCGTAATTCAAAACTTGTGCACCAGCTGACTAACGTCTCAGGTTGACTCACTGTATCTCCTTAACTCACAGAAACAAACACCAAAGTCTCGGTGTGTTGTGGACGCCACTATAAAATAAGTAATAATATATCAAGATATGACAGTAGATACTCTTAGCGTCACTAGTCAGTGTTGCCTCTCTGTCTTAAAGAGAAATAGAGGAAAAGTCTCAACCTTACTCGGGGGTCCAGCGGGACCTTCGCTAGCATCACTCCTTGGGGGCGTGAGGACGGCTGTTCTGGCCCTCTCGGCGGAGTCCTGAAGACCCTCAGTTGCTTCAGCACCTAAGGAGATTGGCGAAGAAGGGTGGCCTATGGGATCCAATCGGCGGAGTTCCTGACGGTTCCGGGCTGCCCTTGCCAATACATGCTAGCAGTGTTTCGTAAGTAAAAGTATTTCGACGTAAACAATCTAAATTTTTAATGGCCATCAATGTTGTTCCTCGTGCCAGCAGCCGGTCCCAGGATCACTTGTTACCATCTATACCACTTACAGATTGATCATAATTTCATAATTGAAAGAAAATTAACTACTGCTACGCTTCAGGATTCACTTCCCTTTAGGATGACGTTGCATTAAGACACATAATAATAACTACTTTGTATTATAATAATAAGCCACCTTTTATTGTCTGTTGTCACTCTTAGTTGTTAATGGCACCTGACACCTTATTAGTACAGCAGTCTGATATGATGAATTACCTGTAGGGGTCATAAATATGCCCGGCTCTACAGTGTATAGCATCATGACTTGTTTTATTAGTACATGGGATATTTCTCAATATATATGGATAAAATTAGGAACTTGTATTATATGAGCTAATGAACAAATTCTCATCTTTCAGTTTTTGTAATATAAACAATGAGATTCCTTAGACTAGGTACAAGTAAAAAATAAAATATTTTCCTCTCCTTTGGTACGATTGTATATATCAATTGAATATTAAAATGCGTTATGTTATGACTCATAACATATCGTTGCCCATAAGTTATGAGCAACGATAGTCTACTGTTTCACGTACAATAATTTGACTTAAGATACAATAATTTAAAATAAGGGATTTTCAACAGCCTATTGATTACTGAACCGTGTATATCAAGTTATCTCAAGAACCTACAGTATGGCGCCTCCCTCACTACTCTCTGAAACAGCTTCAGTAAGTAAGGCTGCAGTTCAGGTGCGAACTTTCATGAGTTCTATGTAGTATTGTACATCAAGCTGTGGTTTGCACACACTATCCTGTCAGGAGCCTTGAGTATCACGCACGTACTGTACACACATTAATTTTGTTTTGCTAACTACCAGTATGTAATTTCAACCTAACCTAATTATCAATGAGTTACTTAACCTAACCTAATATAACCTAAACTACTTATGCCAACCCAACATAACCTAAGAAATCGACCCAACAAAACTATCATGAAATAATTCAACCTAACCTAACCTAACCTAAGCTCATTTTTGTCTCCGGCTGAAGTATACCTGACCACTTTTATGTCGTCCCATTAGGAAGCTGATGAGTCTGTGTTATATTTGTTCCTCATTACAAAACGAAATAAATCTTTAAATAATGTTACAGCGGACGACACACACCTATTGCTGTGTTTGGTGACGCGTTGGTTAATGGTGACATGTTGGTTAATGTTGACTCGTAGGTTAATGGTGACGTGTAGCATAAGAGTAAAGTGCTGGTTAATGGTGAGGTGTTGGTTAATGGTGAGGTGTTGGTTAATGGTGACGTGTTGGTTTATGTTGACCTGTTAGTTAATGGTGACGTGTTAGTTAATGGCAACGCCTTGGTTAATCGTGACGAGTTGATGGTTAATGGTGACGTGCTGGCTAATGATGACGTGTTGGTTAATGATCTCCCCACTTCATTTTGCTAAGGGTCAAGACTCGTGTTCCTGCCTCACTTCCAACCTACACCGCCTCACTCACCCCTCTGGCAGGTAACACACACTGGTCCCACAACCCTCTGGCAGGTAACACACTCTGGTCCCACAACCCTCTGGCAGGTAACACACACTCGTCCCGCACCCCTCTGGCAGGTAACACACTCTGGTCCCACAACCCTCTGGCAGGTAACACACTCTGGTACCACAACCCTCTGGCAGGTAACACACTCTGGTACCACAAATCCCCTGGGTAGTTAACACACACTGGTCCCACAACCTCTGGCAGGTAACACACTCTAGTCCCGCACCCCTCTCTGGCAGGTAACACACTCTGGTCCCACAACCCTCTGGCACGTAACACACTCTGGTCCCACAACCCTCTGGCAGGTAACACACTCTCGTCCCGCATCCCCCCGGGTAGGTAACACACTCTGGTCCCATAACCCTCTGGCAGGTAGCACACTCTGGTCCTACAACGCTCTGGCAGGTAACACACTCTGGTCCCGCACCCCTCTGGTAGGTAACACACTCTGGTCCCACAACCCTCTGGCAGGTAGCGCACTCTGGGCCCACAACGCTCTGGCAGGTAACACACTCTGGGCCCGCACCCCTATGGTAGGTAACACACTCTGGTCCCACAATCCTCTGGTAGGTAACACACTCTGGGCCCACAACGCTCTGGCAGGTAACACACTCTGGTGCCACAACCCTCTGGCAGGTAACACACTCTGGTCCCACAACCCTCTGGCAGGTAACACACTCTGGTCCCACAACCCTCTGGCAGGTAACACACTCTGGTCCCACAACCCTCTGGCAGGTAGCACACTCTGGTCCCACAACCCTCTGGCAGGTAACACACTCTGGTCCCACAACCCTCTGGTAGGTAACACACACTGGTCCCACAACGCTCTGGCAGGTAACACACTCTGGTCCCACAACCCTCTGGCAGGTAACACACTCTGGTCACAACCCTCTGGTAGGTAAAAAAAATAATAACACTTAGTTAATATTTGTTAATGTTAGGTTAAGTTAGTTTAAGTTTTCTATTTCACAATTCATTAATACCTAATATGATGAAGTACATGATCACCGATGGCCAGTTAGAAGCTTAAAATAATACCTAGAAGTTATCGATATTAGGCAATTATCCCTGTTTAGTTTAAGCTTTTACAAATCATCAATCGTTTTTGTCAAATAGAGATAACTTTTTGGTTTTATTATTACAACTTAATATTAATTCGTATATTGTAAGATTTTGTATATTTCTTTTCAGCCCTTGCTTACTGCCATATGATGTTTAATTTATACTTTAAATAGGTTAGGTTAGGTTTGGTCAGGTCAGGTTACATTTTGTATGAAGGTATTCATTTATTTGTACATTTATGATCTACAGGATCGTTTATGGCCGGTGAAAAGTTTCCCAAAAAGAGAAATACCTAGAATTTATCACTAATCGTCAATTATGCATATTTAGTGTAACATATAGTATATATTCCGTTTATATTTGTTTGTTTTCATATTATTTTAGTCAATTATTTGTTGACATTAAATTACAATAAGTAAATATTATTAAAAACAACACTGAAAAACACACAAGTGACTTTGTAACATATAATTAGGTCAAGATAATAATACAAATACACGTGCTGGTCAATCTCCGAAAGAGTTGTCCGGGGGTCTAGCTAACCTCTGGTCGGGGCTTGACCAGCACGAAAAAAAAACAAAAAATTATTTTGGTGATACGTGGTGTAATGGTCAGCATGCTCGGCTTTTAATGCGAGTCGACCCGAGTTCGATTCCCAAGCAGGGTAGGACTGTTTTTATTTTTTTTTTTTTTTTTTTTACGTCATTTGTCTCTGTCGACCCAGCAGTAATTAGCGACCTGGATGTTAATCGATTAGTGGATTGTGATCGGGATAATGGTTAGCCAGTGCAGTTGGCGAGTTGTCCGGTCTTCTCGGATTATTCCTTGACACTAGGTCATGCAACTCGTTAACTTAGGGTGTGGTAGTTGTGTTGACTATAGCTTCTACACGTTAAACAAATTCACGCCTTGGGCCGGCCCATCCTCGTACACGAGGGGCAACCATTAATATTACTTGAGTAAATGTTATAAGTATATACTGCAGTTAGTCTATAGTATAAAAGACAAAGAATATCAAAATATATATATTTAGTTCCAGGGTTTATTTAGTTATTTATTACTTGCACTTATTACTGGTATTTGTTTTCCTCTCATCTGTATAGTTTAAATCTTTACTGTTGTTTTGAGTAACTTTAGATTTAATTATTTTTCTCCGAAACTTACGTCTTTTACATTTTTTTCAGAATACATCATAATATCATATCACCCATGATGATTATCCTGTATGTAAAACGAAAAAAAATGATAACACTTAGTTAATATTTGTTAATGTTAGGTTAAGTTAGTTTAAGTTTTCCATTTCACAATTCATTAATACCTAATATGATGACGTACATGATCTCCGATGGCCATTCAGAAGCTTAAAATAATACATAGAAGTTATCGATATTAGGCAATTATCCCTGTTTAGTTTAAGCTTTTACAAATCATTAATCGTTTTTGTCAAATAGAGATAACTTTTTGGTTTTATTATTACAACTTAATATTAATTGGTATATTGTAAGATTTTGTATATTTCTTTTCAGCCCTTGCTTACTGCCATATGATGCTTAATTTATACTTTAAATAGGTTAGGTTAGGTTTGGTCAGGTCAGGTTACATTTTGTATGAAGATATTCATTATTTGTACATCCTCCTACACTCATTTTCGTCTCCTAACTTCGTCTAACAAGAACGTATAAAAGTTTCTGACCTGAAATGTATCGCCAAACTCCTTTAAGTTTGTCCCTGTGAAAGTTTCTAGCGACGAGGAATAAGTTTCAGAATATATCACTTGTGGGGGTACCGGTGTAACATTAATCGGGCACTTTTTTTCTACGAGAGGCGTATAAATACTTCTGATCAGGGAAGTTATTATAAAATTTCTCAGGCTTAGCGAAGTAGAAGTTTATGTACTGAAGAACTTTTGAACTTGTCAGGACGCAAGAGAGGGAGGTATGTGTGTGTGGGTGTGACTGTAATTTTCCTGTATGTATTTACGCATGTGCACTCATGTATATTTGAACACATGAGATTATGTAGTGTTACTCTATACACTCGGGCAATAACATCATCCAGTAAGAGCCTTCACTAAGACTCACTGTATGATAGACTTTGATCCACACACTGTATCAACAAATGTATTTATATGTTGATCCTGGACGGCTACGAGCCACCAGCGACCCTAAATCATATGGCCATTAAAAGTGTAATTTGTACACAGTAAACAGTCTAGTAAACTTTATTGAATGGACACCAAGTTTACCGTAATCATTCGTTTGAAGCCCATTGAGTAGATCAGTGCACTTACATGTCTCTATAAGATAATTAGTTTAGAGTGTAATAACAGTAATTACAATTAACATGTATGCTTTAGAGAAACATTCTGTGTAGGACAGTGAGTGAGAGTTAGAATAAAGAACTATATTGTATTTTAATGATGGTGCTATATTGACGTTACCATTTGTTGAGCCTTAGGACAAAAATTAAAAAAAAAAAAATCTTACTAATCTTACGTAATTCAGTACAATGATTAGTAAATTAATAGTTGCCATTGAAACCTGTACATATAATTGTTAATATTCCCCTCGAAAAATATTAAATCACTGTACCGACATGTTTGATTGGTTGACTGAAATAGACATGTCGTAATGGTCGCACAGTTAATTATTGGTATTTGGTAATTCTTAGGAACTTATGAGTATATGTCATAATAATTTTCAATGGGATCAAAATAAGGTTTCACAAATATTTTAATATTCAGGCGGTAGATATCTTTTAAGAGGTCTGGGTTTGAGAGGAGTGCATGGTGGTGGTCTCAGTGGGTCTGGGTATCACAAGCTGTACGTCTGTTTGGTCCGGAATTTTAATTTATAATCATGGTAATGTAAATCCGTTGGTAGTTAGAACGTACAGTATATACCCATTAGGGTGTCATACGGAGGCGAATTTTTTTTTTTTTAGTTTGAAAAATCGGCCCATGGTATTAATGATGTAGTTCTATGTGCAGAATCATGTGATATCTTCAGATTTGAAAAGTTTTCATTTTTTGCTCGGTAAATTTTAACTTGAAATCTTATGAAAATTCAGTATTCGCACCCTTTTACCAACACCACTAAATAGCTTATTTAAAGTAAATTAATGTATCAGGTTAATTTATTAGGATGAAAATGATCCAGAATAGTGAAACGAATGATCTTGACACATTTATTAAATTTAATATTCCTTTAGAAAACAAAATCATCAAATACAAAACCCGGTTTTACTACGACGACCCGGTGTTGCTGCACACCATAGAGAATATGTCTTTCTTGCTTCTGTTTCTACTCATCACCTCCCTGTTGACCACCTGAGCTCGGATGTAGCCTTCCCTCCTCTCCTGGCTGTACACGTGACTGCTGGCCTCGCTCACTTGCTGTACACAACGCTCTATACTCTGGGTGTGCGAGGGCCAGGCAGGGACATGCATGGGGTTGTCCAGGAAAGCTCTGACTTGAACATTGGTGAGGCTGCAGGTAAGAGGGGCTCACTGCCAGCCTGGATGTTATCCAGATCTATGAGATCAGTGAGGGTCTTGGCACCTAGATTGACTTCAGG
>NW_024746662.1:0-9431 GCF_018991925.1 Homarus americanus | reverse complement strand
TTTTTTGGTCCGGTAAACACAGCTGTGAGTGCTAGCGCCCAAATTTGGGATGTTTTCGAGCTTATTACATTAACTGAAGGATATATAGACTTACCTACTTGTGTATAAGGACCCGAGGATAAGATAAGTATCGTCAAGCAACTTTAGTGTTGGGAACTTACTGTTTACCTTACAAAAATAACTGCTCGGGGTCCCATCACTCCTGGCTGGGTGTTGTGGGATGTCAACATTGCCCAACGGAAAGTGAATTTTCGCTTAAGAACTCTACATGGAAGAGTAAAGAAAAGATAGTATTGGACGAAGTTCTTGAAGACCTTGAGTTGAGTAGTGATGAGTCTAATACGAGTGATGAAGCACAAGGGAAGTTCGAAAGTGAGAAAATACAGCTACAACAAGAGGTAGTGAATAAGAAAGAAAATTCTAAAACAATGAGGGAGACAAGCTGGCATGAGGACAGTGAAAGCAAAGAAGTGAGAGAGGAGAAGAGACAAAATCATCTAGGACAAAAAATGTGTGTGGGTGGTAATAATAATGGAAATAACAGAAAGGAGATAGTGGAGAATGGATCAAGAACAGAGCAAAGTATGGAATTTGAAGGAAGCAGACAAGAACACACACACAAGGTGAAGTTGGTCGTGTCAGGAAGAGATTAATTTTTCCAGTCATGCCCGATGACCTTCCTTGAAAAATTAAAATGGGCAGTACAACTAGGACGGGAGCATCGCAGCTTTGAGCCTCTTTTGAAAGAAGGCACACACAAGCCTTATCTTACAGGCTGTGGAAATGTTGACAACTGTTGGGTACAAGGGATTACTGATGGTTTTGCCAGAGGAGAGCGACATACTACTTACAAAGGTAATAATCTTCAGGTACCCTGTAATACTAGATCCAGAATACTTATTGGATGACGAAAGATTTGTTTGGGTCAAGAGGCATTTAATAAGGGGCGAAGAGAGAAGCCAGATTATTGCTCTAATGAGAGGAAAGGTTCCAGAGAAAGTGTTCATCACAGGAGCAGGGTAGAGGAAGGTGGTACTATATGTGGGGGAACCAATAAAAGTCTCTATGGGCAAGGCAGAGCGGTGGTTGATAAGGCTCGAGTTGTCAATGACCGGGAGATCTAATGCCAGATTCTTGGGAAGAGAAAACAATCTATAAACTGTAAGGATGACTGTGTTAGTTTGTTGCTGTGGGCGGAAACCCTCACAGTTCAATTGCATGCGAGATGAGGCCACGTATGAGAAGTGACCAACAAAGGAATTATTCAGAGAACACCGAGGAAGTACGCTGTGGTCTGACAGTGACAAGACAGCAGGAGAACACACAGACAGTGATTCCTGAGAATGCCTGGCATGAAGATTCAAGAAGGATAAGGACTGCGCTAGCGGCCGGAAGCGTTGTTGATGCCAGAAACAAAGAGAGTAATAAACAAGTAGCAAGTGAGAGTAGTGGTGCAGCCCTCCAGGTTAGTGATAAAACTGTGCAAGAAATTCTGGGAGAAGAGGTGCTTAAGATGTTTCAGCTTTTGCAAAAGTTAGGTCAGAAAATAGAAGTGATAGAGAAAAGACTTGATACAGTGATAAATAAAGAAAGGGAAAACAAAGCTGTGAATAATGTAGAATTAAAAGGGAAAGACGAAAGTGAAGAGTTCAAGCCTTTGAAAAATTCAGTGCTTAAAATAAGTATTAAAGGGAAGGAGAGGCAAAGGATTGTGAAGTGAGATGCTAATCACAAAGCTTAAAAGGTACAGAAGTAAAGATGAAGCAAAAACTTTTATAAAGCAATTCAGTATAGATTGGGGCTCTTTCAGTAAATTCATCGGAAAAGATATAAATGTGTGTAAATATATCCTGGATCTAGTTAGCCTTAAGACGTTTTATAAAAGGTAGATGAGAACTTTGCGAGATTCTTGGCAGATGCATGCTCAACGCCACAGCCAATTTTTTCCGCCGCCAGCGCCCGAGCTTAGTGAAGGAAGCCTGTAAATACTGACCCGCCGAGGCGACGTTATCACCACTGTTTTGGTTATATGTATGGTTTTAATAATATTCATGTTGTGGATACCAGAAGATATCCAGTTAAGTATTGAACCCCTGAATGAGAGGTCAAGGTACCAGGTGGTTCCTTGTGAAGTGATAAGAATTATGGTATGTTACTAATTGTGGAATTGCCCAGTGTGTTATGTATTCATCTGTAGTACCCATGAAAGAATAACCTGAGAGTATGAGGTTCTAACCACGAATTGAGAAGATAATTTGTTCCTTGTTAAAGTAAGACCTGCGGGTCCAGGGTCATTGACAGTGTGTAAGCATTTCTAAATCTTACTTGTCCCAGAAATACTACAACAGTGTCCAATACAGTAATGAATATTTAGAGGTGTTTAACGAGGTAATAAGTTCTTGAAGTGTTTGATGACTTAATAAGTTAATTTCGGTTCTGTTTAGCCTGAGTGAATCTAAGATGCATCTTCTCCACTCACTGTATTAATAAATATTGAGTTAGTAATCTGAGTATCACCACTCTACTCCTTCTAAACATTGGTTCCCAGAAAATAATACTTACTCACGTGCCTATACATCTACTACACTACCCAAAACCCTTCCATGAGTTCTGTTATATAATGAAAAGTCTGGGTGGTGGCAGCTACCCCTTGTAAGTATAAAAAGTGTTATACAAAGAATAACATGGTTTCCCAGACTATCCCATGTATAAGAAAGACATAAAACAAAGTATACTTCAGAAAGGTAAGAACATTGAAACTGAGAATACAATCTATATGAAAGGAAATGAAAAGAAAGAACCTTGACTTGGAAAACATAAGTGGAGAAGCATAAGAGTTACTTATATAAGAACATATAAGAATATAAGGTATATAGAGGTAAAGAACATAAAGAATAAATATATATGTAAAGAATGGAAGGAGAATAAGTATATTAAACAGGGTACTCATTGGAGGAATGCTACATAGAACAAATAAGTATATGAGTAAATAGAATACTAACAGAAAACAGTAGCTGGATGGTAAATTATTGAAAAGAGAAAACGCGGCCCGTTACAGGGACAGGAAAGGCGACCTGCTTAAACTATCTAGTAAAGGTATAAGAGGGGTCTCAACATACATTAAGAATTACATACCAGCAGAACTAGTTGGAAACCCGAGTAGAGTACAAGGAATAGAAAGTGTCTGTATAAAGTTATATTTGAAGGAAGGAGAACTGAACATAGCAAATTTGTATATTTCTGGATGCTGTTTTGACCTCAACTTCTTACCAGATTGCATGTTTTTGGACTCAACTTTGGCTGTAAGAGATTTTAATGCTCGACATCCAAGACTCGAAACAATGGGGAGAATTAATAGAAATGGTATAAAATTTTGGCAATTTTTACAAGATCACCCAGATTCTTACTTGTTAGGAAATAAGGAAGTGACTCATATTAAAGGAGGAAGGTTAGACTATGCTTGCATGATAAGCAGTCAGGGAGTCCAGGGAGAATGTGAGATAATAAGGGAGCTAGTCAGTGACCATTTTGTTGTGTATGTTCAATTACCATTAGGGAAGAGACAGGTGAGATATAGGAGGAAGAGATTGAAACTAAACAAGGATGACACTCAAGTGTTTACCAAAATATAGAGAAATGGTACAGAAATTATACACCAGTCTGTATGGATAGCTTTTATAATGACTTAGTTGGGGAGATAGAAAGATATTTAACTAAGTCAACACAGAAAAAAATAAATGATAAGAGACATGGGGCTAGGAAACACTGCTATACCAATGACAAAATGTTGAAGGGATGGACACAAATGTTAAGGGCAGCACATAAAGATTGGGTAAAGAATGGTAGAAGAGAAGAAGATAGGGAAATCTTCATGGATATAGCCAAAATATGTGGGAAGGCTAGGAAGGAGGCAAGGGAGAAATATTGGCAAGATTTTGCACAGCACATTAGGGAGAGTAAAAATCTCAAAGAAATATGGCAGGATATTAACAAAATTAGAGGAAAAAGGAGTAATTTTATTAGCTATCCTCATCCAGAGGAAGAAGCTAATAAACTGGTTGACAAATGATCTAAAGCTGCTAGTGTTGCCTCCCTGCCTAACAGGACAATAGAAGCATTAGATGAGTGGCAAAATGAAAGAAAAAGATTTATTTCATCAGCTCTAAATATTTGTGATGTAACATGTGTAGATATTACTCAAGATGAGTTATTAAATGCTGTTAAAAAAGGAAAATCTACAGCACCAGGCGAAGATGGTGTGACATATGAAATTTGGAACTGCTTAGTTGGTATGGAAAATAGTCCATTATTAGATTTATTCAACATGAGCTATGCAGAGGGTAGATTACCAACAGAATGGAAGAAAGCGATAGTTATTCCTTTCCCTAAGGCAACTGGTGGATACAGGCCAGTGTCTTTAACATCTTGTTTTTCCAAGATGATGGAGAGAGTATTATTAAATAGGCTTGTATATATTGTGGGGGAAAATCTATCTTGTAATTTATTTGTTTTTTTTGGAAGGGAAATGTACTTAAGACTGTGTTATAAAATGTTTATCAAATGATGCAGACAGATGTAGAGTTTTTGTGGATTTACAAGGAGCATTTGATAAAGCTCACAGTGAAGTAGTTATGAATGAACTGGCTGCTCTAGGGGTATCAGGAAAGTTGTTACACTGGATAGGTGACTACTTGCATGGAAGGAGAATCTGTGTATGGTATGAGGGATGTTTGTCTGAGGAAAGAGCACTTGAACTAGGCACTCCACAAGGGGGAATATTGAGTCCAATGTTATTTAATGTGTTAATGAACAAGATAGCCTCACACAAATATCCCAAAGGAGTTGTAACCATCATTTATGCAGATGACATCATATTTCATGGAAACTCTGTCAAAATTTTATTGTTCTTTCTCAAAAGATGGGCTTAGTTATCAATGAAGAAAAAACCAAGTGTGAATGTAAAGGAAGAGGAACTGAATCCGTTTTTCTAAATGGAAAAATTGTTGAGAAAGTGTCAAAGTATAAATATTTAGGAATGTATATTGGCTTTACTTGTGAAAGTAAAGAGGCAGAAATATATCATGTCCTCACTCAACGTAGAGCAAGATTACAGCCCTTGAAGGCTCTAACATGTTGTGGTAAAGGTGCTGGGTTACCCATACTGAGAATGATGTATATTTCTACCATCAGATCACTTATAGACTATGCAGCTGCAGCACCTGTCCTCTCTTGTAATGGTGAAGGAAGGCTACGGAAGCTTGAGATCATGCAAAATGAAGCAATGAGAATAATTTTAGGGTGTCAAAAGAATGCAATGATTGAGATAATGAAAATGGAATTAGGGTTACAGAGCATTTCACAGAGGGTCAATGAAATTAATACAGTTGCAGCAGTTCGATTAATGAGAGGGAACAGTGGGGGTAAATTTGTACAAGATATAAATGATGGTTTAAAAGATAAAAGGACCTTCTGCAGGCAAGGCAAGAGAGGATACATGAATGGATTAGTAAATATTATTAAAAAATGTAATCTGGCAGACTGGTGTACAGCTGTTCAGAAGAGTTGTAAGAATCCACCCTGGGAAGAACGAGAAGTAGAGTTAGACCTAGTGCCTCTCACAATGAAGAAATCATTACATGAACCAGGACAGTTAAGGGCTTTATATGGGAATAAGATTAGTAATTTGCCTAAAATAAACACATTGCATGTTTTTTGTGACGGTTCAGTTATGTCAAGTGGCAGGGCAGGGTGCGGGATCCTTATAAGACAGCACACAGAACAAGGAAATGATGACATCAAAATTGGACTTTGGTTGAGAAGTTTTATTTCATCAACACAAGCTGAGTTATATGCAATGTTAGTAGGATTGGAAAATGTTGTAAAGAGGTATAAAGATGCATATTTTGTTGTTGATAGTAGGGCAGCTTTGGATTCTTTGAACAGTGGGAGTCCAGTCTTTGGACACATTATTGGTTCATGTAGAAAATTAGTAAATACAATACGGAAAAATGGCCATAATGTTCAATTTGTATGTGTCCCTTCACATGTGGGGATTGGTCTTAATGTTGTCAAATTATGTATTTTTGAATGCAGACATTAGTGATTGCGCTGTGTACCGACAACATTTTCATTTGTAATTCCCTTTAAAATGGCCGGCAAGCGTAAGATTGAGAGTTTCGTGGTGCCGAGAAGAAAATGAGACGCCCATCTATGTACAGTATTATTTTCCCATTTTCGACTTGCGACCCGGTCGCCGGTCCCTGACCCCGTCGTAAGTCGGGGACCGACTGTACCGTAATTATGCTGGCTATATACGGTATAGCTCTACTGTATATCATTATCTACAAGAGTTAAGTCGGACTCGCGAACGAGCCTCGGGAGCTCGACTCGTCTGTCGGTCGAAGAGCTCCTATACGGTATTGGCTTATAATCGACGAGTACGGTCACCCCAAAATAATATCTTTAGCCACGGGGTCGACGTGCTTCGAGGCTATTCGACCAATGTTACACGACCCGTTTCAGAACTGTTGCTAACTCTACGTCTACACCTCTGAGCACGCATGAGCACACGTATGTTTTTGAGAGATGCGAATCCGGCAGGCTCGATCGCACGCTGCCGAATTGAGATTGCGATGAATGGACGCCACGCCGCCGGCCGCTTACGGATCTACGGGCCAAACGAATCTTGAGGAATTATCGAAAGATTTAACGGGCGAGCGGAATCATGTATCGCGGAAGATCAGCCGTATTACGAAGACCGGCGACGCTCACTTAAATTCGGCTAGGATGCTAAACCGGCTACCTATTTACGTAATCAATAATATCGGCAAGATCCCAATTGACCACATACGGTATATTGCCGTAGCTTGTTCACCGAATATCAATTATCCCAATACCTTTATAATCATACGCGGTCACGCATTTATTCGTGAAGCCCGGCATTTAATGAAACGCCGCCACGAGACGCCGTGGAATGTTCTGAGGCCTGGCTTCCTGGAAGCTGTGATCCAACCTTCCATTTAATGTATATTTCCATGTTATTGTAATCCTCAATCAGGGGCTTCTTTACATATGCCTTGTTTCTACCCAGCACGATACATACATTAATATAGCTTAATGGATTTCTTGTTATAGTAAAGCATATACTGTACGGTTGTATGTCACACGAGGATGACTCCCTCTCTCGCTACCCGCCGTCTATAGCTATTGCTCATATAGTGACCGGATGTACCTGTACCAATTTATGCTGATGCACTGGAGATCAAATCAAAGTATTTCACCCAGCGTTTCAAATTTTACCGTTAGAAAATCTATCGATACTTTTTGGAGACTACATAATTTGGGGGAAACTTTTTTCATTTAAGAAAAGTATCTTGGCTTTTATAATGTGAGTCTATAGGAATATTGATTCGATTTACTATAGGTTTTTATAAGACACAGTACTCTTTTAAACTGGGGAATGCCTGTAGAACTTTCCTAACATTCAAAGTACCACAACAATATTAAATACAATACCACAGACTACTTGAGGTCCAGTTAGCTTCAGGTCCACTTCACTGCAGGTCCAGTTAACTTTATATCCAGCCAACTTCATTCTAGTTCACATCAGGTCCAAAATTTCAGGTCCACTTTAGGCAGTGATGGAGAAAGTACCTGAAAATATTACTTAAGATAAAGTACTGCACTGTTGATATGTAAACATTTAAACTATGTACTAAGTACTGTAGTCTTCTTCAAAACTATGCAAATAAAAGTTTCATAAACTGAATTGAAACATACAGGCAGAAAAAGTAGTACAGCATTTGTAAAGAATCATAATTAATAAACAATGACATTATGTTTTGAAAACGAAGCTAAAAGTTATTAATATACTGCACTGTACTTTAAAGAATAACGAAATAAACACACATTCAAAATTTGGTTTGGGATGAAAAACGTGAATCTGGGCCACAATTTTGAGAGGTCCCGTACCACCGACACCAATGGGAAGTGACTTTAGACACAATCATTTACATAAATGTCCACTTTTATAGGATTACTGTACAAGTGCACTTAAATACAAGTCCTCTAATACGCTCGGCTCGTACGCCCGACGCGAAGTGACGACGTCGGTCTTACCTCCCGCGGGTCGGCGGCGGCGGCGTTTCTCCGTTTGCCGTTAACGGCGTCGTGTGCGAGACCGGACGGGTCTGTACGGTCGAGTCTCCACTTGTCGTACCGAGATGTGTTGTTGGTCCTTAAAGCTTCCTGGAAATGTAACAGATACCTATATAATACACAACACTGTAAAACTATTATATTATAGGCAGGGATTATTTGACCAGTACTAGGCACAATAACCGCCGGTTATTTGACAAAGATCTAAATAAAACTCAAACCTTTTGGCTAAAAGGTAAATGTATAACAAAATACCATAGGCCGGAATGATTTGTTGGTCCTAACCATCCCGACCAATCCTGTCATTTATCCTCGAGGTCCCGTCAATAGTTTGACGTCATTTGGGCCCAGAATCCGGTCAAATAACAATTTGTATTAAAATAAAGTATTATTTAAGGAAGTTGAAGTACGAAGTATGTGGAGAAACCGACACTCAAAATAGGTTACGAAAAGTTGAAACATTTTTTTCTGTAACGTTTTAAAAGGATATTTTGGAATCTATTTATGACTTTTGGAAAATAGATGCACGGCCAAAACGATATTTTTACCAGTATTTATTTGGATTTTTTCTAATAAATTTATATGATCTTAATTTCCTTACACTAACAAAAACAATGAATCTTCCAAAAAAAGTTACTTTCAACATGAAGGGTTAAAAAAAAAACATTGAAAACCCTACCTAACCTAATCTAATCTAAACTACCTAACTTCTTGCGATGGACGAGCAAAAATTTAATCGGCATACCCGGTTTCGTACAGTCCAATAGCGTTTACATTTCGTGGACGTGACCGACGTAGAACGAAACTGCGACGATACTGACGGATTCTTATCGTGCTTCCGGGAGAAACGCACAATTTTGCGGGATTTATTATTTAAATCTCTCTCGCTCGAATTTCACATAATCTGCTGTGACCAAACAGAGGACAGTGCAAATCTATTGTGATATTTACGCAGGAGCAAAAACTTTTTTTTCTAGATATATTTAAGCCTCCCTCGTGACCTAAACTTTGAAGACGAGAACCGACTCAGACAAAACATTAAAACACAAAATCAAAACATTAAAGAAATAACTTTTTCTGTTATCACTAGTTAAATACAGCTACTCCTCGACTTACGACCGCCTCGGTCGTACCAAAATTTTGTCAAATTACCACTTTCGAGTCCCGATGTTAGTGATTGCGCTGTGTGCCGACAAAATTTTTGTTTGTAATTCCCTTTAAAATGGCTGGCAAGCGTAAGAGTGAGAGTTCTCGTGGTGCCGAGAAGAAGAATT
>NW_024746661.1:0-8709 GCF_018991925.1 Homarus americanus | reverse complement strand
TCTATTTTCGAGAAAGTTGTTTATCTAACCAACTTTCGCGGAAAGTAGATATTTCCCATTTTATGATACAAATTTCCTGTTTTCTATGATAATCTATTTCGGCAAATTTGTTATCTAACCAACTTTCCCGGAGTAGATATTTCCCATTTTTATGATACAAATTTCGTTTTTATGATAATCTATTTTCGGGAAAGTTGTTATTCAACCAACTTTCGCGGAAAGTAGATATTTCCATTTTTATGATACAAATTTCCTGTTTTCTATGATAATCTATTTTCGGCAAATTTGGTTATCTAACCAACTTTCCCGGAAAGTAGATATATCCCATTTTTATGATACAAATTTCCTGTTTTCTATGATAATCTATTTTCGGAAAATTTGGTTATCTAACTTTCGCGGAAAGTAGATATTTCCCATTTTGTGATACAAATTTCCTGTTTTCTATTATAATCTACTTCGCAAAATTAGGTAATATTTCCAAAATTCGAAAATCTATTCCCGAAAATCGATAATCTACTTTCCCGAAAAGTAGAAAATCTATTTACTTTTCGAAAGTAGATAACCAACTTTCCCGGAAAATAGATATTCCATTTTTATGATACAAATTTCCCGTTTTCTATGATAATCTATTGGAAAGTTGTTTATCTAACCAACTTTCGTGAAAGTAGATATTTCCATTTTTATGATACAAATTTCCTGTTTTCATGATATCTATTTCGGCAAATTTGGTTATCTAACCAACTTTCCCGGAAAGTAGATATTTCATTTTTTATTATACAAATTTCCTGTTTTCTATGATAATCTATTTACGGAAAATGTTATCTAACCAACTTTCCCGGAAAGTAGATATTTCCCATCTTTGTGATACAAATTTCCCGTTTTCTATGATAATCTACTTCGCAAAATTAGGTAATATTTTCCCAAAATTCGAAAATCTATTCCCGAAAATCGATAATCTACTGCGGAAAGTAGATATTTATTTTTATGATACAAATTTCTGTTTTCTATGATAATCTATTTTGCAAATTTGGTTATCTAACCAACTTTCCCGAAAGTAGATATTTCCCATTTTTTATTATACAAATTTCCTGTTTTTATGATAATCTATTTTCGGGAAAGTTGTTTATCTAACCAACTTTCGCGGAAAGTAGATATTTCCCATTTTTTATGATACAAATTTCTGTTTCTATGATATCTATTTCGGCAAATTTGGTTATCTAACCAACTTTCCCGGAAAGTAGATATCCCATTTTTATGATACTTCCGTTTTCTATGATAATCTATTTTCGAAAATTTGGTTATCTAACCAACTTTCCGGCAAGTAGATATTTCCCATTTTTGTGATACAAATTTCCCGTTTTCTATTATAATCTACTTGCAAAATTAGGTAATATTTCAAAATTCGAAAATCTATTCTCGAAAATCGATAATCTACTTTCCCGAAAAGTAGAAAATCTATCTACTTTCGAAAGTAGATAACCAACTTTCCCGAAAGTAGATATTTCCCATCTTTATGATACAAATTTCCTGTTTTCTATGATAATCTATTTTCAAAGTTGTTTATCTAACCAACTTCCGCGAAAGTAGATATTTCCCATTTTTATGATACAAATTTCCTGTTTCTATGATAATCTATTTTCGGCAAATTTGGTTATCTACCAACTTTCCCGAAAGTAGATATTTCCATTTTTATGATACAAATTTCCTGTTTCTATGATATCTATTTTCGGAAAATTTGGTTATCTAACCAACTTTCCCGAAAGTAGATATTTCCCATTTTTGTGATACAAATTTCCTGTTTCTATGATAATCTACTTCGCAAAATTAGGTAATATTTCCCAAAAATTGAAAATCTATTCCCCGTAAAATCGATAATCTACTTTCCGAAAAGTAGAAAATCTATCACTTTTCGGTAGATAACCAACTTTCCCGGAAAATAGATATTTCATTTTTTTATGATACAAATTTCCTGTTTTCTATGATAATCTATTTTCGGAAAGTTGTTTATCTAACCAACTTTCGCGGAAAGTAGATATTTCCCATTTTTATGATACAAATTTCCTGTTTTCTATGATAACTATTTTCGGCAAATTTGGTTATCTAACCAACTTTCCTGAAAGTAGATATTTCCCATTTTTATTATACAAATTTCCTGTTTTCTATGATAATCATTTACGGAAAATTTGGTTATCTAACCAACTTTCCCGGAAAGTAGATATTTCCCATCTTTTGTGATACAAATTTCCTGTTTTCTATGATAATCTACTTGCAAAATTAGGTAATATTTCCCCAAAATTCGAAAATCTATTCCCGAAAATCGATAATCTACTTTCCGAAAAGTAGAAAATCTATTTACTTTTCGGAAAGTAGATAACCAACTTTCCCGAAAGTAGATATTTCCCATTTTTTATGATACAAATTTCCTGTTTTCTATGATAATCTATTTTCGGAAAGTTGTTTATCTAACCAACTTTCGCGGAAAGTAGATATTTCCCATTTTTATGATACAAATTTCCTGTTTTCTATGATAATCTATTTCGGCAAATTTGTTATCTAACCAACTTTCCCGGAAAGTAGATATTTCCATTTTTGTGATACAAATTTCCCATTTTCTATGATAATCTACTTCGCAAATTAGGTAATATTTCCCCAAAATTCGAAAATCTATTCCCGAAATGATAATCTACTTTCCCGAAAAGTAGAAACTCTATCTACTTTTCGGGAAAGTAGATAACCAACTTTCGCGGAAAGTAGATATTTCCCATTTTTATGATACAAATTTCCTGTTTTCTATGATAATCTATTTTCGGCAAATTTGTTATCTAACCAACTTTCCCGAAAGTAGATATTTCCCATTTTTATGATACAAATTTCCGTTTTCTATGATAATCTATTTTCGGGAAAGTTGTTTATCTAACCAACTTTCGGGAAAGTAGATATTTCCCATTTTTATGATACAAATTTCCGTTTCTATGATAATCTATTTTCGGCAAATTTGGTTATCTAACCAACTTTCCTGAAAGTAGATATTTCCATTTTTTATGATACAAATTTCCCGTTTTCTATGATAATCTATTTTCGAAAAATTTGGTTATCTAACCAACTTTCGCGGAAAGTAGATATTCCCATTTTTGTATACAAATTTCCGTTTTCTATTATAATCTACTTCGCAAAATTAGGTAATATTTCCCAAAATTCGAAAAATCTATTCCCCAGAAAAATCGATAATCTACTTTTCCCGAAAAGTAGAAAATCTATCTACTTTTCGGGAAAGTAGATAACCAACTTTCCCGGAAAGTAGATATTTCATTTTTATGATACAAATTTCCGTTTTCTATGATAATCTATTTTCGGGAAAGTTGTTTATCTAACCAACTTTCGCGGAAAGTAGATATTTCCCATTTTTATGATACAAATTTCCTGTTTTCTATGATAATCTATTTTCGGCAAGGTTATCTAACCAACTTTCCGGAAAGTAGATATTTCCCATTTTGTGATACAAATTTCCCATTTTCTATGATAATCTACTTCGCAAAATTAGGTAATATTTCCAAATTCGAAAATCTATTCCCCGAAAATCGATAATCTACTTTCCCGAAAGTAGAAACTCTATCTACTTTTCGAAAGTAGATAACCAACTTTCCTGAAAGTAGATATTTCCCATTTTTATGATACAAATTTCCTGTTTTCTATGATAATCTATTTTCGGGAAAGTTGTTTATCTAACCAACTGCGGAAAGTAGATATTTCCCATTTTTGATACAAATTTCCCGTTTTCTATGATAATCTATTTTCGGCAAATTTGATTATCTAACCAACTTTCCCGGAAAGTAGATATTTCCCATTTTTTATGATACAAATTTCCCGTTTTCTATGATAATCTATTTTCGGAAAATTTGGTTATCTAACCAACTTTCGCGGAAAGTAGATATTTCCCATTTTTTGTGATACAAATTTCCCGTTTTCTATTATAATCTACTTCGCAAAATTAGGTAATATTTTCCCCCAAAATTCGAAAATCTATTCCCCCGAAAAATCGATAATCTACTTTCCCGAAAAGTAGAAAATCTATCTACTTTTCGGGAAAGTGAACCTTCCAACTTTCCGGAAAGTAGATATTTCCCATTTTATGATACAAATTTCCCGTTTTCTATGATAATCTATTTTTCGGGAAGTTGTTTATCTAACCAACTTTCGCGGAAAGTAGATATTTCCCATTTTTTATGATACAAATTTCCCGTTTTCTATGATAATCTATTTTCGTCAAATTTGGTTATATAACCAACTTTCCCGGAAAGTAGATATTTCCCATTTTTTTATGATACAAATTTCCCGTTTTCTATGATAATCTATTTTCGGAAAATTTGGTTATCTAACCAACTTTCCCGGAAAGTAGATATTTCCCATCTTTTGTGATACAAATTTCCCGTTTTCTATGATAATCTACTTCGCAAAATTAGGTAATATTTCCCCCAAAATTCGAAAATCTATTCCCCCGAAAAATCGATAATCTACTTTCCCGAAAAGTAGAAAATCTATCTACTTTTCGGGAAAGTAGATAACCAACTTTCCCGAAAAGTAGATATTTCCCATTTTTTATGATACAAATTTCCCGTTTCTATGATAATCTATTTTCGGGAAAGTTGTTTATCTAACCAACTTTCGCGGAAAGTAGATATTTCCCATTTTTTATGATACAAATTTCCCGTTTTCTATGATAATCTATTTTCGGCAAATTTGGTTATCTAACCAACTTTCCCGGAAAGTAGATATTTCCCATTTTTTATGATACAAATTTCCCGTTTTCTATGATAATCTATTTTCAGGAAAGTTGTTTATCAAACCAACTTTCGCGGAAAGTAGATATTTCCCATTTTTTATGATACAAATTTCCCGTTTTCTATGATAATCTATTTTCGTCAAATTTGGTTATATAACCAACTTTCCTGAAAGTAGATATTTCCCATTTTTATAGTACAAATTCCCGTTTTCTATGATAATCTATTTTCAGCAAAATTCGGATTTATCTAACCAACTTTCCCGGAAAGTAGATATTTCCCCTTTTTTATGATACAAATTTCCCGTTTTCTATGATATTCTATTTTCGGAAAATTTGGTAATATTTTCCCCCAAAATTCGAAAATCTATTCCCCGAAAAATCGATAATCTACTTTCCGAAAGTAGAAAATCTATCTACTTTTCGGGAAAGTAGAATAACCAACTTTCGCTGAATCCCAGGTACACCTCCGCCAGGTACACCTCTGACACTCAGGTACTCCACTGACTCCTGGTACACCCTGACACTCCCAGGTACACTCTGACACTCCCAGGTACACCTCTGCCTCCCAGGTACACCTCAGAACCTCCCAGGTACACCCCAGACACTCCCAGGTACACCCAGACACTCTCATGTACTTCCCACACTCGCAGGTACCTCCGACACTCCAGGTACACCTCCGACACTCCCAGGTACACCTCTGACCTCCCAGGTACACCTCTGACCTCACAGGTACCTCTGACACTCCCAGGTACCTCTGACACTCCAGGTACACCTCTGACACTCCCAGACACCTCTGACACTCCCAGGGACACCTCTGACCTCCCAGGTATGCCTCTGACACTCCCAGGTACCTCTGACACTGCCAGGTGCTCCACTGACATTCCTGGTACACCTCTGACACTCCCAGGTACGTCCGACACTCCCAGATACACCTCTGACAATCCCAGGTACAGCTCTGACACTCCGAGGTACACTTCTGACACTCCCAGGTACTCACGACCTCCTGGTACCCCTGCCTCCCAGGTACACCTCCGGCACTCCCAGGACACCACTGACACTCTAGGTACTCCTCTGTCACTCCCTGATACACCTCTAACACTCCCAGGTACAGCCCTTGAACCTCCCAGTTACACACTGCCAGGTACACCTCAGACACTGCCAGTACCTCAGACACTCCCAGGTACAGCTCAGTCACTCCAAGGTGCACCTCTGACACTCCCAAGTGCACCTTTGACACTCCCAGGCACACCTCTCTGACACTCCAGGTACACCTCTGACCTCCCAGGTGCTCACTGACACTCCGTGGTACACCCCTGACACTCCCAGGTACATCTCTGACACTCCCAGGTACACCCTAGCACTCCCAGGTACACTTCTCACACTCTAGGTACCTCTGACACTTCTAGGTACTCCTCTGTCCTCCCTGATACACCTTTGACTCCCAGGTACACCGTGACATTCCCAGTGCACCGCTGACGCTGCACACCTCAGACAGTCTCAGGTACAGTTCTCACACCTCGCAGGTACACCTCCGAGCTCCTGGTACACCTCTGACCTCCCAGGTACACCTCTGACCTCCCAGGTACACCTCTGACCTCCTGGGTACTCACTGACATTCCGTGGTACACTCGACACTCCCAGGTACACCGCTGCAAGCTGCCAGGTACACCTTCGACACTCCCAGGAACACCTCCGACTCTCCCAGGTACACTTCTCACTCCCAGGTCACCTCCGACATTCCCAGGTATACCTCTGACCTCCCAGGTACACCTCCCAGCACTGCAGGGTACCTCTGACACTCCCAGGTACACCTATGACCTCCCAGGTACACCTCTGACACTCCCAGGTATACCTCTGACACTCCCAGGTACACCTCTGACACTGCCAGGTTCTCCACTGACATTCCCTGGTACACCTTTGACACTCCCAGGTACACGTCCGACACTCCCAGATACGCCTCTGACACTCCCGGGTACAGCTCTGACACTCCCAGGTACACCTCCTGACACTTCCAGGTACTCCATGACACTCCATGGTACACCCCAGACACTCCCAGGTACACTTCTCACCTCCTAGGTGCCGCCTCTGTCACTCCCTGATACGTCTGCCTCCCAGGTTGCTGATACTCCCAGGTACACCCGTTGACACTGCCAGGTACACCTCAGACACTGCCAGGTACACCTCAGACACTGCCAGGTACACCTCGAACCTCTCAGGTACACCTCAGTCACTCAGTGCCTCTGACACTCCGGCACAGTTCTGACACTCCCAGGTACCTCCTGAACACTACCAGGCCTCAGACACTCCCAGGCACACCCTTGACACTCCCAGGTACACCGCTGACACTGCCAGGTACATCTCTGACACTCCATGTACACCTCCGACACTCCCAGGTACCCTCTGACATTCCCAGGTACTCCACTGCTCCCCTGGTACACCCTGACACTCCCAGGTACACCTCCGACACTCCCAGGTACACCTCTGACACTCCCAGGTTCTCCACTGACATTCCCTGGTACACCTCTGACACTCCCAGGTACACATCCAACACTCCCAGATACGCCTCTAACTCCCAGGAACATCTCTGACACTCCCAGGTACACCTCTGACACCCCAGTACACCTCTGACACTCCGGTACACCTCCGATACTCCCATGTACACCTCTGTCACTCCCAGGTACACCTCCCAGCACTCCTAGGTACTCTCTGTCACTCCCTGATACACGTCTAACCTCCCAGGTACACCGCTGACACTCCCAGGTACACCGCTGACACTGCCAGTACACCTCAGACACTGCCAGGTACACCTCAGACACTGCCAGCTACACCTCAGACACTCAGGTACACCTCAGTCACTCCAGGTGCACCTTTGACCTCCCAAGTGCTCCTCTGACACTCCCAGGCACACCTCTGATACTTCCAGGTACACCTCAGACACTCCCAAGTGCAGCTGACACTCCCAGGTACTCTAACACTCCAAGTACCTCTGACACTTCCAGGTACACCTCTGCACTCCCAGGAACACCTCCGACACTCTCAGGTACCTTTTACCTCCCAGGTGCATCTCAGACACTCCCAGGTACACCTCTGACACTAACAGGTACACCTCTGACACTCCCGGGTACACCTCTGACACTACCAGGTACATCTATGACACTCCCAGGTACTCCATTGACCTCCTGGTACAACCCTGACACTCCCAGGTACACCTCTGACACACCCAGGTACACCTATGACACTCCCAGGTACACCCCAGACACTCCCAGGCACACCTCTAACATTCCCAGGTACACCTCAGTCACTCCCAGGTATACCGCTCGCACTCCCAGGTACGCCTCTGACACTACCAAGTACACCTCTGACACTCCCAGGTACACTTCTTACCTCCCAGGTACACCTCCGACACTCCCAGGTACCTCCTGACACTCCCAGGTACAACTCTGACACTCCCATGTGCACACGTCTGACACCCAGGTACTCCTGACACTCACCAGGTACACCTCGGACACTCCCAGGTACCAAGACACTCCCAGGTACCCCCAGACACTCCCAGGTACACTTCTCCATTCGCAAGTACCACCTGCGACACTCCCAGGTACACCTCTGACCTCCCAGGCACCTGATACTTCCAGGTCACCTCAGACACTCCCAAGTACACGGCTGACACTCCCAGGTACACCTCTAACACTCCCAAATGCACCCTCTGACCTTCCAGGCCTCTGACACTCCCAGGAACACCTCCGACACTCTCAGGTACACTTTTACTCCCAGGTGCATCTCAGACACTCCCAGGTACACCTCTGACACTAACAGGTACACCTCTGAGCACTCCCGGGTACACCTCTGACACTACCAGGTACATCTATGGCCTCCCAGGTACTCCATTGACACTCCTGGTACAACCTGACACTCCCAGGTACACCTCTGAC
>NW_024746660.1:0-17078 GCF_018991925.1 Homarus americanus | reverse complement strand
TCACCTGACCAAAAGTGTTAATTAAGATAGATTACCTGAAGATTAACCCTCCCAGCTTATTTCAACTAATGATTAACCTAACGCTACTTGGGAAGTTAAGTTACGTTAGGTTAGGTTAGGGTAGGGTAGGGTAGGGTAGGTAGGGTAGGGTAGGGTAGGTCAGGTCAGGTCAGGTCAGGCAGTGCCAGTGTAGTTAATCTTGAGGTTAAATAAACTAGAGGCTAATCTTCACATGAGCCAGTAAGACACTTTGACGGAGGCGGTTACGTACAACAGGAAAGCTCTGATAACATATAATGTACAGTATATACTGTTTAAGTTGCGTCAGCAGCTCTATACACCACTTATTGACTTACTCATTCACTGCCGTAGAAATATTTACTTCTCTAACAGTTTTCTATATGGTTCCCAGTCATTATAATACGACCTTGTAAAATCAAATGATCTAAATTAAACTAAACTTATCCAAATTAAACTTATTAGCTAACAAATCCTTCTAAAACACGATATATGCAAATAAAAAGTTCTAAATTCAACTTAACTTATCGTAATATAACTATTATAACTAAACCATTTTAATTAAACCTAACCTAAACACCTCAAGTGCCACAAACAGAAGGAAAAAACACCTTTAATATTATCGTGTAGGAGGCCCCTGTAACCCACTAACTCCAGGTAATGCATCTATATCAATCTACCTGCGTTAGTAGCTCTATACGTGGCTATGATCGTTACCCACTGCTGGAGAACATTTGTACTTCTATAATTACCCCTGGAGAAACAATGCACCAATTTACGATTTATTTATTTTATTTTTCATTTATTTTTTATTCTTGGTCCATACTGTAAACATCGCCCGCTTGTGAGTCCCGTCAGCCATTTTGTTCTAACTTTCGGGGATTCTAAAATAAGCTATAAATAAATAAATAAATAAATAAATAAAACAAGCATCTTTTGTTTTTCTAACCCATGAGCTGTGAGTCTTCATTATATACTTCAACATTACTGTAAACTAAGGCTAGAGAGGGTGTGTACAGTATTAGTGGAGTCAAGACGAGAAGGTATTTCAAATCCATAAAGGGTTTTACAAGTGGAGAGTCTTACAAGTGGAGGGTCTTACAGGTGGAGAGTCTTACAAGTGGAGGGTCTTACAGGTGGAGGATTTTAATAAGGATAAATACAGCAAGTCTTACAGTTGAATCAGCTAAGTCGAGGAAAACTCTTAAGAGTCACGTAACTTCTACCTGGTGTTACCTGTAATCAAGCTAAGGTATATGTAAGAAGAATATTATCTCGTTACTATCCATTCCGCTTCCACTATCCTGCGAGGTGGTGTATTAATAGGCACAGATACTCATGATAAAGAAGGAATAAAGAGAAAGACGCAAGATACCTATAAAATGCGACAGAATATACCCACACATGCGTAATCCTAACCCATCCCAACCCAACCCAACCCTATCCTACCCCAGCTTCACCACAGTACACAAAGTCATTCTTGGTATCAGAATGACGCCTAAACACCCTGTATCGCCTAAGACACATTTGAATCGGATGGTTCGTTGACGGTTTTATTTCTTCGGTATAAACCAGAGAAGCAATTAGTTCGTGGGAACAGTGAGTCAAAATACTTCACATCAGCTTCGTTTACGACCTCCAGCTGATATTTACTTCTGTTGTCTATATCAATCACATTTTATAATGAAAAAAAAAATATGGTTAGTTACTTAAAAAATGAAAAAAACATCATACTTAGATACTTAAGAGTGAGGAAAAAAGATACTTAAGATACTTAAAAATAAAAACACTCTTTGATACTTAAATTAGGACAAAATAAACGGACATAAAGATTTAACTATGAGCGGTGGATATTACGACATGTACCGGCTATCAATACAGAGGCGCTATTTAGCCGTGAAGTTCTCTCAGAAACTCAACAAGACAATATGTGGTCACGTAAAAATTTCAGGTTAATTTTTAACACCATCCGCCATTTTAAACCTTGGCACCTGTAGATTAAGAAAATATATGGTGATATTTTTTCTGATGGGATAAAGGTCGTATTTGTCTAGAGAAGTAAGAGAGGAAAAAAATCACTTGAGAGGCATGACGCACAGAGTGTCTAAGGTGATAAAAGATCATATAATACCATTTGGGTTTTCAAATTAAGTTCATTACATAAAATATCAAACTCATAAAGATTACAAAAGAACAGAACATCATGAGCCCTCTACAGCTATTGTCAGCCGTCAATATGCTGATGTACAGAAGCTACACAATGTTATTGGTGACTGTAATCCCAGGAAAATGATGCTCTTTTAAACTTGGTAACTGGAGCTGTAATGCCAGAAAATGCCAAATATGACAATCTATGTGCATATGAAGTTGGAAGACAAAATTATGAAAATTTTGTCAAGAAACGTATTGTTGGTCCATTGAGCATCTGGGAAAAGATGTCCAAGGTTAATCTTCTGTCGTGGAAAGCAGCAAATAAGACTTCAACTATCAAATTGCTATCACAAGTTATAGAACTTAAGCAGGACATACAGTATATGCATCACAGAAGGGCAGCACTGTACATATCAAGTCACCAGACACTGATGTGTTTGGCATATTAAAGCAGCCTCAACTTGGAGAAAATACAAGTATGAAAACAGGAACTGGTGAGCGACGACACATTGGGCAGAGAGCCTTACAGGTTTCCATGCCTTCACAGGATCTGACTGCATTGGAAAATTTGTTGGCAGAGGAAAGAAAGCATGTTGGAGCACTTTGATGAAATCCAACACAAAAGTCCTAGATGCATTCAAGATGCTGAGTAGACCAAATGCCCTCCAGCAGACATGTTTATTGGTCTAAAGGAATTTGTATTTAAGCTCTACTGTCCACGAATGACTTTCACTAAACTGTCATAACTTAGATGGCATCTCTTCAAGAAAACGCAGGCAGAAGCTGGAGAACTACCAGCGATTGCAGCAACTCTAAAGTATCATATATTGAGAGGAAGGTATCAAGCTCTTCTGTGGTCTTGTGATGCAGACAGTGAAATGCTTTCAAAATTAGAGCATGGCTGGAAGATTGACAATGACTGTTTCATACTAGTAATATCAGACCAACCACCAGCTCCAGAAGCAATCACAGAACTTGTTAAATGTGGATGTGGCGTCAGGAAATGTGGATCATTGTCATGTTCATACAGAAAGAATCAGAAAGAATAGCATGACATGCACCGAGATGTGTAACTGTCAAGCAGATGATGAGAAATGCCTAAACAAGGTGAAGGAATCTGTTGTACACAGAAGACTCTGATGACGAGGACTGAAACAATGTCGTAAATAATAACTTGTGACTTGTTTACACATGATATATAACACTACAAACTTTTAATAAATATAAAACGGTGGTTCTAAGCTTTTCAGATAATGGTAATATATATATGTTTAATTTCCAGTATTTGTCTTTAGCAAATAATTTTACTTACTGCAATCTCTTCTTTGCCAGAGACAGGATGGCATATATGAGCAGCCATGTTTGTAACACACTTATGATATTATAACAGCATTCATGATATATTATGTTAAATTGTAATCATATAATACTATATGTTCATAGGTTATTAGTCATGTTTTAAGTTAATTAGGACTTAATGGTAATACATCTGTGGTTCATTACGCCGCTCTTTAATAAAACTTCTTTAAAGGCATAAAACTTATAATAAACCGTTCAGAAAAAATGACACCACAGTTCCCTAACATAGTTTATAAGGATTATTATAATGTATGGTGTCAAAAATTAACATGAAATTTTTACGGGATTACTTAAGCTCCTACACTAAAACCTGCCGACCTAACCTAACCTTTTTTACCCACCTCTACCTACTTACCTAACCTGACATAATCTAACCTAACCTGACGTAATCTGACCTAACCTGACATAATCTGACCTAACCTGACATAATCTAACCTAACCTGACATAATCTAACCTAACCTGACATAATCTAACCTAACCTGACATAATCTAACCTAACCTGACATAATATAACCTAACCTGACGTAATCTGACCTAACCTGACATAATCTAACCTAACCTGACGTAATCTGACCTAACCTGACATAATCTAACCTAACCTGACGTAATCTAACCTAGCCTGACATAATCTAACCTAACCTGACATAATCTAACCTAACCTGACATAATCTAACCTAACCTGACGTAATCTGACCTAACCTGACATAATCTAACCCAACCTGACATAATCTAACCTAACCTCCCCGTCTGACATAAGCTAACCTAATCAAACCTAACTTTCCCACCTACCTAACATAACCTATCTACTTATTACCTACCTAACCTAACTTAACCCAACCTGACATAATCTAACCTAACCTATTGAAACTTAACTTAACCACCTACCTCATCTAACACCACTTTGTAATCTCTCTGTGCTACAGCTGACAGGATGAGTATGGGGGGCACAATAAACTAGCCTCTAAGTGGCAAAATTAACAAAACTAACCTAACCAAACCCAACCTGACTTAACCTAACTTGATCTGATCTATCCAACTTAAAAAACTTAGAATATATAATAAAGCCGTTAGGTTAATTTAGGCTAAATATGGTTGATTCATATTTTGTTTTGACAGAAATTCCCGGCAAAATAACGTATCTATATTGAGAACCACCACCATGTTGGTTCCACGTTAACAAGACACGGATACACTACAGAATAACCCGCGTTCGTTTAACCTCAATTACTACAGTTTACTTTATAATCTTATTTCACAATCTTCACTACATCTCGCTTCACAATCTTCACTGCATCTCACTTCACACTCTTCAGCCAGGTGAGGTTTATGGATCGGGCTTTTTGTGCGAGAGATAGGAAACGTAGGACTAGGGTATGTTTTCCTGGGGCTGGGATAGGGCATGTAGCCGAGAGGTTAGACAGAGTTTTGTCAGGGGAGGGTACCAATCCAGTAGTGTGTCTTAGTGTGGGGGAAAACGACATAGGTAAGGTTAGGAGTGAGGAACTTTTCAAGAGGTATAGGGAGGCGCTGGGGAAGATTAGAGATAGGGGAGGGGTCCCGATAGTATGTGGTGTCTTGCCTAGAAGAGGGGTTGGTCGTGAATGGCTGTCCAGGGCAATTGCTATTAATTGCCTACTGGAAAAACATTGTGCAAACAATGGTTGGGCATTCATTGATGACGGGCAACGATTTTATGGCAACGACTACCTGTACTGTCGCGACGGAGTACACTTGTCTCGTGAGGGGGTAAAGACGTTGTCTGCATCCCTCGAGCGTGAAATTGTCACTCCGAAGGGGGGGTTTTGCCAGTAGAGAGGGGTCGGGGAAAATGGGAGTCAAAAAACAAGCAGGTCCTGGGAAGTAGTGAAACAGAAGTAGATAATGCTGAAAATATAGTTAGTCATAATAACAAACATCAAAGTAATAAATATAAAACAGATAGAAACGGAAGAAATATATTGAGTGTTTATTATACTAATAGTAGAAGCCTGTGTAACAAAATGGACCAGCTCAGGGCCATTGTTAGTAAAGAGAACATAGATATAATTGCAATAACGGAAACATGGATAAATTCAAACAGCAAGCATTTTTTAGCAGAATTTCATATTCTAGGATATAACCTATTTAAATTTGACAGAGTAGGAAGGAGAGGTGGCGGTGTAGCAGTGTATATCAGGGTGTCATTAAAAGGCTGCAATAAATCAAACATTAAAACAAATAGCGACAATGAAAGTATTTGGGTAGAGATTGGTGAGGGCAGTGAATCCGTAGTCATTGATGTTATATATAGACTACCTAATTTGAGTAGGAACGATGGTAAATTGCTATGGGAGGAAATAAAGAAGGCATCTGATAGAAACAATGTATGTATTCTAGGCGATTTCAACTTTTCAGGCATAGATTGGAAAAATCAACTTAGCGATAATGAATCTGAAGATTTTATAGAAGTAGTACAGGATAGTTTTATATATATAAATTTATAAACTTGCCCACTAGAGGAAATAATATCCTCGATTTAGTTCTCAGTAATAATGAAAATCTAGTAAAAGATGTTGGGATTGGAGACGAACTAGGAAACAGTGATCATAAAGCCACATATTTTAACATAATATGGGATGGCAGGAAGAAGGAAAATTCGGCCTTGATCCCGGATTTTAGGAATGCTAATTACGGTAGCATAAGGAGAGACCTAAGGGATGACCCTATGGTCAAAAGATTAATCCCCCCCACACCTCCGGAAACTGTCAACTTAGGACGGGATAACCCCGAATTTAATTTAGCAGCTACTTATGAACAATTTATTACGACAATCAATAATGCCCAAAATAAACACATCCCTAAAAGAAAATTCAGATCGATACGGAACCAACCAAAATGGATGAATAATAGACTCTTAGATCTTCTAGGGAAAAGAAAGGAGTATATAGAAAAGTTAAGAAAGGCGAAAATCACTTACTTGGTTACTATCAGAACCTAACAAGACAGGTATAAACAGAAATTAGGAAAGCAAAGAGAAATTATGAAATCAAGGTAGCAAACGAATCGAAATATACCCCCAAAGCTTTTTATCAACTGTATAAATCAAAGGTTAGAGATACAATAGGTCCCGTTAAAACTACGACAGGAGAAATGACTGATGATGAGTTAGAAATGTGTAGTACATTAAATAGTCATTTTCGCTCCGTATTCACAAATGAAAACCTAGCACAGTTTCCAGAAGTTCATAAGGTATATAACGACAGTATAGAAAATATGTTGATGAATATCAATATTACTAGTAACGATGTGCTTAAAGTAATTAACAAACTGAAGCCTCATAAATCGCCTGGTCCAGACGAGGTATATGCTAGAATATTAAAAGAATGCAGAGATGAGTTGAGTAATCCATTAGCAGTTTTATTTAATAAGTCATTAGAATCGGGCCTAGTGCCAGAAGCTTGGAAACTTGCAAATGTAGTTCCGATTTTCATAAAGGGTGATAAATCAATAGCATCAAATTACCGTCCCATTAGTCTCACGTCAATCATAGGCAAGTTGCTAGAGTCAATTATTGCTACAAAACTCAGAAGCCACCTTGAAACATTCAACTTAATTCATTCTTCTCAGCACGGGTTCACCTAGGACGTTTTTGTTCTTATTAAATTTGCTTAGCTTTTTCAGAAGTATTTGAAGCGGTATGATACTGATAAGTCATATGATATAATTTATTTAGATTTCAGTAAAAGCATTCGATAGAGTCCCTCATGAGAGATTGATAAGGAAGGTAGAAGCACATGGAATAGGTGGATCAGTATTAAATTGGATTAGGTCATGGTTAACTGGTAGGAAACAAAGTGTCAGCATAAATGGATTAAAGTCAGACTGGGGTGCGGTCAAAAGCGGAGTTCCCCAGGGATCTGTATTAGGCCCTCTGCTGTTTGTTATATTCATTAATGATCTTGATTTAGGCATAACTAGTAGGATTAGTAAATCTGCAGATGATACCAAATGGGGAGAGTGATAAATTCAGACAGTGACTTTGAACACCTTCAAAGAGATCTAGATACCTTACATGAGTGGTCAGTAGACTGGCAAATGAATTTTAATAGTGATAAATGCAAGGTACTACAGATAGTGAAGACGAATACAAACGTTAAGTATAAACTAGGTAACACGGAAATAGAAAACTCAGTTTGTGAAAAAAATCAAGGTGTATTTGTTAGCAACGACTTGAAACCTAGAAAACAATGTATTAGCGTTCGCAACAAGGCAAACAGGATTCTTGGGTTCATATCTAGGTCTGTGAGTAACAGAACTGCTGACGTTATCTTGAAACTTTACCTAGCATTAGTGAGGCCACACATGGATTATGCGGTTCAGTTCTGGTGTCCTATTATAGAATGGACATAGATTCTTTGGAGAGAGTACAAAGAAGAATGACAAAAATGATCCATAATATTAGAAACCTTCCATATGAAGAAAGACTGAAAAGCTTAGGCTTACATTCATTAGAGAGGCGTAGAGTTAGGGGAGATATGATAGAGGTGCACAAGTGGGTAAGTGGGATTAACAAGGGTAAAATGGAAGATGTTCTGAAGCTCAGTAATAACGAAATAACTAGAACAAATGGCTTTAAATTAGATAAATTCCGATTCAGAAAGGATATAGGCAAGCACTGGTTTGGTAATAGAGTTGTGGATATGTGGAATAGGCACCGAGTGCTATAGTAGGATCGGGGACGCTAGGGAGCTTCAAGACGAAGTTGGATAGGCACATGGAAGTGCTGGGATGGGTGTGAAAGGGATCTGCCCTGTATGGGCCAGTCGGCCTCCTGCAGTATCCCACTTTCTTATGTTCTTATGTTCTTATGTTCTTATGTTCACCTCACAATCTTTACTACATCTCACCTCACAATCTTCACTACATTTCACTTCACAATCTTCACTACATCTCACTTCACAATCTTCACTACATCTCACTTCACAATCTTCACTACATCTCACTTCACAATCTTCACTACATCTCACTTCACAATCTTCACTACATCTCACTTCACAATCTTCACTACATCCCACTTCACAATCTTCACTACATCTCAATTCACAATCTTCACTACATCTCACTTCACAATCTTCACTACATCTCACTTCACAATCTTCACTACATCTCACTTCACAATCTTCACTACATCTCACTTCACAATCTTCACTACATCTCACTTCACAATCTTCACTACATCTCACTTCACAATCTTCACCACATCTCACTTCACAATCTTCACTACATCTCACTTCACAATCTTCACTACATCTCACTTCACAATCTTCACTACATCTCACTTCACAATATTCACGACATCTCACTTCATAATCTTCACTACATCTCACTTCACAATCTTCACTACATCCCACTTCACAATCTTCACTACATCTCACTTCACAATCTTCACTACATCTCACTTCACAATCTTCACTACATCTCACTTCACAATCTTCACTACATCTCACTTCACAATCTTCACTATATATCACTTCACAATCTTCATTACATCTCACTTCACAATCTTCACTACATCTCACTTCACAATCTTCACTACATCCCACTTCACAATCTTCACTACATTCCACTTCACAATCTTCACTACATCCCACTTCACAAACTTCACTACATCTCACTTCACAATCTTCACTACATCTCACTTCACAATCTTCAATACATCTCACTTCACAATCTTCACTACATCTCACTTCACAATCTTCACTACATCTCACTTCACAATCTTCACCATATCTCACTTCACAATCTTTACTACATCTCACTTCACAATCTTCACTACATCTCACTTCACAATCTGCACTACATCTCACTTCACACTCTTCACTACATCTCACTTCACAATCTTCACTACATCTCACTTCACAATCTTCACTACCTCTCACTTCACAATCTTCACTACATCTCACTACACAATCTTCACTACATCTCACTTCACAACCTTCACTACATCTCGCTTCACAATCTTCACTACATCTCACTTCACATCTTCACTACATCTCACTTCACAATCTTCACCATATCTCACTTCACAATCTTCACCACATCTCACTTCACAATCTTCACCACATCTCACTTCACAATCTTCACCACATCTCACTTCACAATCTTTACCACATCTCACTTCACAATCGTCACTACATCTCACTTCACAATCTTCACTACATCTCACTTCACAATCTTCACTACATCTCACTTCACAATCTTCACTACATCTCACTTCACAATCTTAACTACATCTCACTTCACAATCTTCACTACATCTCACTTCACAATCCTCACTACATCTCACTTCACAATCTTCACTACATCTCACTTCACAATCTTCACTACATCTCACTTCACAATCTTCATTACATCTCACTTCACAATCTTCACTACATCTCACTTCACAATCTTCACTACATCTCACTTCACAATCTTCACCACATCTGACTTCACAATCTTCACTACATCTCACTTCACAATCTTCACTACATCTCACTTCACAATCTTCACTAACACCATCCTTCATCACTACATATAACATCCATCATCACTACTTATAACACCATCCATCATCATCACTACATATAATACTATCCATCATCACTACATATAACACGATCCATCATCACTACATATAACACCATCCACCATCACTACATATAGAACCATCCATCACGACATATAACACCATCCGACATCATTACATATAACACCAACCATCATCACTACATATAACATCATCCATCATCACTACATATAACTCCATCCATCATCACTACATATAACACCATCCATCATCACTACATATAAAACCAACCTATCATCACTACATATAACATCATCCATCATCACTACATATAACACCATCCATCATCACTACATATAGAACCATCCTATCATCACTACATATAATATCATCCATCATCACTACATATAACACCATCCAACATCACTACATATAACACCACCCATCATCACTACATATAACATCATCCATCATCACTACATATAACTCTATCCATCATCACTACATATAACACCATCCAGCATCACTACATATAACACCAACCATCATCACTACATATAACATCATGCATCATCAATATATATATATAACACCATCCATCATCACTACATATATTACCCTCTTATCATCACTACATATAACACCATCCATCATTACTACAATATAACGCCATCCTTCATCACTACATATAACACCATCCATCATCACTACATATTATAACACCATCCATCATCTTTACAAACACCATCCCTCTTTACTATAGTGATAAACAGAGCTTTATTTTGTTGTCAATTTCTTTAAATTCCAACCTTATTAAACCGTAATTCTTTCTGTATGGTCAAATTTTGATTTGACCTCAGTGAGAGAGCTGTTAGTGTCAGTACATCACAATGGTGTTCCGACGCACTGTATCGAAGGTGACTAAGGTGGAGGTGAAGCCTTGCCAGATGAAGGAGAAGGGCCCCGATCTAACAAACTGCAGACCACAAAACACACTAAGACCCAAAACAACAAGACCCAAAACAACAAGAAGAAGAAGGAAACTACCACTTTCTGCCATGTACAAAAGGACCAGTACCTGCCATGGGGAGACTACATCTTCACCGGGAAAAAGACACAAAAGAAGCGCTGAACCTACGCTTCTGATATTTAAAAATACTGTAATAAAAAACAAATTAATTGATTTTGTTTGTATTATTTATGCTTTTTTTATTTTCATCTGTAAACGTGCTGTTTTGGGAATATATTTTGAGTTACATAATATTTAGGTACAGCAGTTTATTTCACTGTATCTACTTGTTTACCAAGTAACTGGACTTACAGTCTCCGATCGGGATTCTCAAAACAAATATTTGGCATCGAACTCCGTAAGTGAGCTCGTAATCTAGCCTGTAACTTACAGGACCTCAACACGATCAACCTGGATATAGTAGTCGCTATTTCCGGATTGCATGAAAAAAAATTAATAATATATGTTTTAATAATGCTTGTTAGACTTGTTTTATCATAGAATAATGAAGAAAATGTTTTGTACATCAACATACTAAAATACAATATTAGTTTTTTTTTACGACAAGAAGAGGCTTGGCTGTTCTATTTCTCGCTTTATGGAAGAGATGCAGCTTTTGTCTTCTTACAACTTTTCAAGTAATTTGTACCAAAATAGAAGATTTTTATTGTCCACATTTAGGGTATATTTTTTTTATGACTGAATAAACTTGCAGATAGACCTTATTAATGTGGTATAGCTGTAAATATCCTTCAGTAATGAAATCCAAATATGAGGTCAAGTGAACATTTTTGCTTAGACTCCGCCTTTGTTAGGACCAAGTTATAACAAGTTATTCTGCCAAGTATCCAATAAGTACCCATGACTCAGAGTTAAATAATACCTAACCTAATCTAAGTTCATCAAACTTAATAAAAAAAGTGGGGCAAAAAATAAGTGGTAAAGAAATTTTTTTCTCAGAAAAAGAATTATATTCAGAGGTTTTTTATCCGATACCTTCAGTCGTGATTATTTTGATGCAAAATTAGTAAAATGTATTTAACCCTAACACTACCTCACCTTACCTAATCTTACCTTACCTTATCTAACCTAACCTAATGTTACCTAACCTAACCAAGCCGCAACGCTCATGACACAATTGAGTTCTCTAGAAAGTTTTAATTTCATTTTCTTTTTTTAAAAATACATTTGCAGAGACAACAAACTTTTGATAATTATTTCTCCAACATATCTATAAATCTGTTGATGATATATAAATTTAGGATAGGTTAGGTTTGGTGTGATTAGGATAGGTTAGGCTAGTTTAGGATAGTCTAAGTTAGCTTAGGAAAGGCTAAGTTAGGTTACGATACACTAGGTTAGGTTTTAATCTGCATGATATTTTTACTGAACTTTTAAACGATGTTATAATCCTGGCAGCAGGGTATCGATCACGAAAATAACACTTTGGTAGTTATAACATTTGATAAAGTTTATTATTACTGTAATATGAAACAAATCACTATAGCTGTACTTATCAATCCAGTATTAAATCTGTATTATCTTTGACCATCGCTCATTGGCCAGCTTATCTCTGCACTGTTCTCTGATATAATAAAGTATTGGTGAATGGGAATATTAATCATTTGTGAGTCACTTACTATAAAGGAAACTGTAACGGATTCTATGGACAGTTGGGAATATTTTCACGGAATAAGTCATAGTAACTCCCCTCTTGCCCAAAAGCGATCCAAGGAGTTAATTCACAGAGCGAAAATCTAGACGAGTCTTCCTTGTTTGTTTTAGGTCATAACAACGAAAAGTTTAATAATGTTTATTACAATGATTCAGGTTTTACTGTAATTCTTCTTTTATATTTTTTAGTATTTTGTAGATTTTTTTCACCCAGTTCATTTCTTGTTTAGATTCATTATTGCAATTATTTTTATTACAGAGTTGAATTAAAAGTTTATATCTAAGTATTTTACAGCTTCACAAATACTTTATAAAATGTTGATACACACAGTGGACAGTTTTTAGTTCTTTCTTGTAATACCTCAGTATTACTCTGTTAAATTCTTACCATTTACACCTGACCATTTATTTATTTATTTTACAAATTGTTTAAAGAGAGAACATCACCAGCAGGATACAGATGATGAAGTAAATAGAAGTTTGTAACCTAACCCTACCCCCCACTGCTACCCCTCCCTCTTGTCCCACATTCTAACTCGTCACTCCTACCCCTTACTCCTACCCCTTACTCCCACCCCTTAATCCCACCCCTTATTCCCACCCCTTATTCCCACCCCTTGCTCCCACCCCTTCCTTCTACCCCTTACTTCTACCCCTTACTCCTACCCCTTACTTCTACCCCTTACTTCTACCCCTTACTCCTACCACTTACTCCTACCACTTACTCATACCCCTTACTCCCACCCCTTGCTTCCACCCTCTTACTCGTACCCCTTGCTCCCACCCCTTACTCCTACCCCTTACTGCCACCCCTTACTGCCACTCCCACCCCTTACTCCTACCCCTTACTCCGACCCCTTAATCCCACCCCTTAATCCCACCCTTACTTCCACGCCCCATCCCCAACCCCCCACCCACCCCACCCCACCCCACTCCCCAACCCCCCACCTGCAACCTTAATCTCAACCCCTCATCCCACCCCCCATTCCACGCCCCAATTCCCAACCCCCACTCCCAACTCACCCCCACCCCACCCCACCCCTTTACCCCACCCCTACTCATAATCTAACCCCAACCCCACCCCACGCCCACTCCCCATGCCCCACCCCAACCCCACCCACCCCACCCCAACCCCCCACTCCTGCACCCCCACCCCAACCCCACTCCCAACCCCTGACCCCATCCCCCACCCCACCCCACCCCACCCCACCCCACTCCCCTCACTCCCCGCGCGCCCATCCAGGCCCAGCCCCAACCCCCACTCCCAACCCCTACTCCCACCCCCACTCCCACCCCCATCCCACGGCCCCCACTCCCACGCCTTACTCCCACGCCTTACCCCACCCCTACTCCCACCCACACTCCCTGCACCCATTACCCTGTATCCCCACCCCACCCCTCACTCCCACCCCTCACTCCTACCCTTATACTCCCACCCCCACTCCCACGCCTTACTCCCACCCCTTACTCCCACCTCTTACTCCCACCCCTTACTCCCACCCCTTACTCCCACGCCTTACTCCCATCCTTCACTCCTACCCTTCGCTTCTACCCCCACTGTTACCCCACACTACGCTGGTAATTGAAGACATCATACATTTGTTCACTTAGACACCACTTATTATTCAGGACCCAATGGCTATAATATCAGAGTCATTATTCTTAACTCAACTTTATATATATATCAATTGTCAAAAACCTTCACCACAAGAAAGAAAAGAACAGTCGGGTATGGCAGAAAATGTAATAAACGAACATGGAGTAAGACATCAAGCTCCATATTGTAAACAAGATCATCGTCATTGTTTATTTATTGCGAGGAAAAATATTGTTCGTAATATAATTATAAAAACCTTCTGTAATTCATTCTCTTCATTACACTAAAAGGTAATGAAGTATATAAAGAAAATAGTTTATAAATTACTAAAATAAAAATACGTATAAAAAAGTAAAATAACATCTATTGATGGAATAGAAAAGAATTATATCATAAGTGGGTAAAAGATTTCTTGGGTAGGTTTTAGAATACAATAACTGTTTTCTGCATTACACCGATGGTTCCAAGTCAGAAATTATCCTTAAGTTTTGTGAATCAGTATTTACAGTTTTTCTTAAAGGGTGACTTAAGTTACGGTCACACGATCCCTTTGATGAGCAATTAATTTGGAGCAAGAAATTACGAGTAATTTCTTCCAAATGTGGTCACACGAGTGGCTCTTGGTTCAGTTACTACAGCAAGAAAAAAAAGTTAACGCCAGCTGTGCGAGTAGAAGGGAGACGGAACATCACAACAACAATGCAGACGACGCAGCAGCTATCCTTGGTATTATTGTTATTATTAAAAAGAAATGAGAGAAAGCTAAGAAAAACTATTGGGGACTCGTAAGTGGCTGGCGAGGAGGAGGAACGAGTGTTTAATATAGACTGGTTCAACTATCGTAGTTACAGTAGGGAGGGTTGTTAGTGTGTGGAGAATGACCGGCTGTATGGGCTTGTGTTTTGTAAACAAACACGCCAAAACACCACCCAAATAATAAACTCAGTGTGTCGTAAAAAACTGTTTGTGCATTTTATACATAATGTTATTGATCTATGTTATATATTGTATGTATATTATGTATGCTGGACTATATATTATGTATGTATATTATGTATGTGCTCCATTTGTATTATTTATTCAGCCTAGCTAGCAGCGTGTGGCAATGTTATTACCATATCCCACATGCTTAATTAATGTGCCTGGCGACGTATGGAAGCTGCTAATGTATCACTTGCCATACGTCGTCTATAGTAGTTGACCAGGAGCCTAGCTAGGGAGTGCTACTTCCCTCTGTGTACATACTCTTATCCAGTAAACCGAACCTACAAAACTATACAGGTGTTTGTGTTCTCTCCTGTATATAGAACTTATTACCCAGAACACCTAACATGGCGCAGTGCGTAATCTTACTGGATAATTACGAGTGATTAGTGCAAGTTTGTGAAAGCCGGCTTATGGACTCCCGCCTTTGTGTCAACCCCCGCGTCATCCCTCGAAGAATTTAGCAACTTTGAGCAGTGTCAGTGACAGTGATTTTCTGTGAAGTGTTTAGTGCATTGTGTGTTTCGTGCCATTCATGTGTGACCTTGTTCGAACGGATTCCCAAGGTATACGGCATGTTCTGGGCATTTGTTGGGAGTAGAGTTCAGTGCACCCTCCTCTAACCGCGTCCTGAGGGTAACTGACTGAGCTCCTCGCTGTCCCCCCTCCCTCACAGCGCCGCCTCCACCCCCCCTCACAGCTGGGGCGAGACACTTTGCCTGCCTGGGACACACACACACACACACACATACATGTACTAACACTTGCTGACCGCGCGGCTTCATTATATATATTTTAGATATATAACCTACTTATCTGTGTATTTAATTAAATTTTTTTGTCTGAAATCTTGTTGATACGACGGGCTGACCGGTCAACACTGATTTAAGACACAGTACACAGATAAAGTAGTTATGTCTCATGCCTTATGTAGCCGTGGACCCAGCGCCTGGATGAGTCAAGCGGATGATAGTCCCCCAGAGATGGATGACCAGGCCGGCCCAGCTCCCACAACATCGCGCAGCCCTTCACCTCAACATTCAGCGTTATCTCCAGAGATAATTGCCTTAATGAAGTTTATGAGAGATGAGAGACGCGAGGATGAAGCTCACAGACGTTTGGCGGATGAGCACAGAAGGCAAGTAGAGGCAGAACGAGACCACCAACGGAGAATGGAAGACAGTGCACGGTTTGAAGCCTTGATATCTCGCCTCACTGTTAACCAAGCCCCTGGCTCTAACACTGCCTCGGTACTGACTGGTTCAGATACCTCATCCATGCTTCCTTCACGCCCCCCAGCCCCACCTAAAGCAGCAGCTCAAACACCGCCCATCTTGAAGCCTGATGTGAATTTCCAGACTTTTCGTGAATGGCGGCGACGGTGGACTGATTATGCTACAATGGTGGATCTCCAGAGTTTGTCACAGCCTAAACAACTCATCCAGCTGCATATGTGCCTGTCCTTGGAAATTCAGCGTGTCTTAGAACATACGTTGCAGGTACCTCCGACCTCTTCGTTGTCTGTAGAGGAGGTACTGGACATTCTACAACGGCACATCAAAGGACAGCAGAATGAAGCTCTGCGCAGGAGGGAATTGTTTAGCTGCAGACAGATGGAGGGGGAGACTTTTGACGCCTTTTATGTACGACTCAAGAGAGCCTCGGAAGAGGTAGATATATGCCTAGGCCACCACCAGCAGTGCGAGGAGACCCAGTTGAAGCAGGTGATCCTGATGGG
>NW_024746659.1:0-31403 GCF_018991925.1 Homarus americanus | reverse complement strand
GTCACGCTTACCAGTTCTAATTGCCGCGACAACCGTCCAGTGACTGTCAGTGACGCGAGACTATGTGTGGTAACCCAAGAGTACCTTTTTGTTGTTATGGCCGTGGGAAGAAGTTCTTGTGATGAAGCCTGGTTGCAACAAAAGCAATCCAGGCTGGCAGTAAATGAATCACTTGAAGAATTAAGGCTCTGTTAAGTCATACCACAGTAGAGTAATCACATGTGTCCCCAAGTTGGAAATTCCCTGTTTTAGAAGATTAATTTTATTACAGCGTGAACGTGAGTAAATCATATATCCATGCAAATTGTAAATCATTGTATGGAAGCTTGACAAATAAATGTAAGTGCAATTATCTGCCCGTATCTGTGATCCTATCTTATTATTACTAAAGGTAATGACTGATTGGTTATGACATAGTATAACCAATAACTTAGATGGATGTTGAAAATTAAATGAATTCATTAAATCATCATTTATCAAGCATAAATCATGGAATGTCGAGTGGTGGAGCACCCCAAAACCATGACACTGGCACACAGAGGCCCTCATAAATGGTGGAAGCCCAGGCCCTCATAAATGGTGGCAGCTCAGGCCCTCATATGTATGTTTTGAAAATTTACTTGTTTAGTAAAAACACTAGTGCCGGAAGCTAAATCAGCGTCTGGCTGGAATGGGTCATCAACCTGAGCTGAGGCATTAATATAATGTTCCGCCAACTCGGTAATATCAGGACACAGAAAATTACGTTTTTCATCCATCAAATATAAATGAATGTATAAATCAGTCTACACAATAACCTTGCTTATCCACTTACAGTAAATGATATATAATATTAATAAAAAAATTTAATATTTATAAATAAAAAGGAGAAAATACTTTAGTATATTTATATATACAAATAAGTAAGACACTTATTGATTATACATAACCTACACGGCAGCTAACATGTGATGCTGTGCTGTAGCAATTGTTATTGTGAGTATAATACTGGAGTATGTTTGTAACATACCTTATCCGAAGACTTGATTGAAGAAAACGAATAATTTCTGGGAAGATTTTTGAAAATATGGCCGCCAAATCCGCAGACATCCACTAAGCGGAGCCAATCAGCTGAGAAAAATTCAGGGTCAATATCAGTCCATGTGAGATATTACCCATATGGCGTCGATCCAAGATGGCGTCGATTCAAGATAGCGTCGATCTATGATGGCGTCCTCTGCTTGCGTCCTCATTTTCAAGGCAACCGTCACTATGGCGACCATCGACTTGTTCAGTTGCGAGAAGCTGAAATTTGATGACCTAGGAATGTCGGAGCTAGGCACAGGTTGAAGTCTTAGGTCACTGGGTTCACTGAAGGTTCTCTGGGATCATTGATGAGAGAGATCCACGACGGATGAAGACCACAATGCGACTGACGAACACTCGACAAGCTTCTCTGTATAAGACTCTGCCTGATACACAAGGCACTTGCAACACACTATATTCACCAACAGCCTAGGCAAACAACTTGTGATGTCTACCAAGGAAAAACTCAACTATATTTAGAACACAATAATGTTGCTGGGTAGTTTTGGAGTGTTGCAAGGCAAGAAACTGCGCTGAGTCACTTCCTCTCAAGGTGTGGTATAGCCACGTTCCTCTTACTGAGCAAACAGGATGCTATATGATGTGTCGACACAATCCAGACGAACCAAGCGTGGTATTGCCAAATTAGTGTAAATTATTAATAACTCACTTGCTAAATTTTATTGAGAAAAATATTTGATCATGTCAAACAGGGATGTATCACTCAACATATAACGAATCTCACTAGGCCCAAATCGGTTTATAATCACGTGCACAGGTTATAATAAACTCAAGGATTTTTTTTTGTCACATATAACAATATCTTTGATTGTTGTTATAGATATCTTTGTATATGAGTCCAGAACCACTGCCACTAGAGTCGGTGCAGCGAAGAATGACAAAAATGATACCGGGACTTAGAAACCTTCCATATCAGGATAGGTTAAAGAAACTTAACTTGCATTCCCTAGAAAGACGAAGAGTGCGGGGAGATATGATAGAAGTATTTAAGTGGGTGAAAGGAATCATAAAGGGGATATAGATAAAGTTCTTATAATATCCGAGCAGGATAGGACTCGGAGCAACGGATTCAAGTTGGATAAGTTTAGGTTTAGGAGGGAGATAGGAAGAAACTGGTTCACAAATAGGGTGGTGGACGAGTGGAACAAGCTTAGCAACTTTGTAGTAAGTGCGGGAACTCTGGAAAGTTTCAAAAGGAGGCTAGATAGATTCATGGATGATAGAGAGTGGCAGTAACTCTCGACAGGAGCTGCCATGCACAGGCCAACCGGCCTATTGCAGACTCCTTTTTTCTTATGTTCTTATGTTCTAAGGTAACATAACTAGTAACAGTGTAACACAGTGATGGGGAGAACAAATTATCTCTACCGTTACCAACTGTGTAACTGTTAAGTGACTCTTACTGTTGTATGACAACTATTTATGAAGCTGTCATATATATAACAATCTTGCTGGATGGTCACATTCGTAATAGGCACTTGTGAAGCTGTTACCTTATATTCTAGATGAACTAGAATATGGATAAAAGTATATTGGATTTTAGTAGAGAAACCCAATATATTCCTTTTCCTAGTTTACTATCAAAAGAGTCTATGTACACTGTCCAACGGATAATCACCGTAATAGTCACTGTAACTGTGAGGGCTATAGGAAGGAAGGAGCTATCAGGGATAGGCTCTAAGGAAGTCCGACTGTAGTGAGAACTGATTAAATACTGCTCGTGGGTCCAGCCCAAGATAGCTGACCTAGGGTATTCTCAGGACACGTCTAGTGTGTGGAACTTACCCATCATGTGCTTTGAACATGCTACCTCACAGCCACGGAAAATTACAGGTGGTGATAGTTACGCAATACAAAATATATTAACCCATATTTTTATAAATAGTTATGACTATAAGACAGGAGCTAATACAAGAACCTTCTTTGGATCCACTCAAAGAGCAACTACTAGGACATTTCTGGTTCCTAGCAAGAACTGGAGTCTAGGCGGCCAATCCTTCTGAACATTTCCTTGCTATCTTTCCGGTTATCCCAGAGACAAAAGAAGCATGGGTACTTGGTATAGCTGCATTAAAGGCCAAGCAGAAGGGCAATGACTTTTTGATCTTCACAGACCAGTCAGTTGTGCTGATGATCTTTAAGTGCTCTTATTAAGTTTTCATATTTTCATGTCTCAGACAATTTGTCTCACTTCAAAAAGCTGGTGTTCCGGCATCTTCGTGGTGTAGATTAATGTAGTGTTTTCTCTTCTAATTTTGAATTTCTCATTGCTCTTATTTTTCACTCCCAAGGCCCCGTTATGGGTCGATGACCTGTGCCCGGGTGGGTTATTCCCCATTAAGAAAAAAAAATGCATTGAGTGTCCCACGGGGATGGAGGCAACTGAATATCCGTTATGCAGCAGTACTGCTTTTAGGCGCCTTTTCGAAGAATATATAACAACCGCCAGTCAGAAGAATATAAGCATTAGTGCATAGTTCTAATTCATACCACATCCATAAAATCAAAACCTGATGTCAGAAAACAACACAATAATTCAATTTCAATTTCAATTGTTTATTCCTTGATAGAGGAAGCGGGATCCTAGTGCTGTCACTAGGTACCCCTGTACAATGACACCAGAATCATCTGGCAAGTGTGAAAAGTATATACAGTATAAATATTATAAAGGGGCTTACTAAAGCCTAAGGAAGGAAGGATGTTCCTTTAACACATAATCAATATTATTTACAAAATATCTGGCCAGTATTGGGAGGATCATCGTGTCTCCGTCAGGGGGTCGTGGAGTGGTGGTCCAGCAGGCGTCACGGAAGCGTTGTGTGTGGGGACATCTTAGGAGGTAGTGAATAAGGGTGCGGCTGTCGGGTCTTCTGCATAACGCACAAGAGCGTTGCTCAGGGGATGCGGGGATACCAATCTCCCAAGCAAAGTCATACCCAATGATGATACGGGCAGCAATCACGTCCCCCTTCCGCGACCCTTTCCCGTAGACGTACGAGAGGTCAGGAAGTTTACGGAGGACATCGTACCAGGTGGGCGGGGAGTCCAGGGGGATGGCTGCTTCCCGAGCTTCTCTCTGTTTGCGGCGGATTTGGGTCCTAATCTGTAAGAGTGTTCGAGGAACAACGTAGTCAGGTGTGGCCTTGTTGCAGCCAGTCTTGGCAAGGCCATCTGCTGCCTCATTCCCCAAGATACCGACATGACTAGGTATCCATAGGAATGTCACAGGACGGCCTGCATCCTGAAGTGTGGATGTTAACCCTCGTATTCGGAGGATGAGGTCCTTATTTTTCCCTGATCCAAATGCGATCCCGTCGAGAGCAGACCTGGAATCGCAGCAGACAAGCAAGGGGCAGAAACCATCTGCTTCTTCCTCAGCGAGAAGGGCAGCAAGGAGGGCTATTAGTTCAGCCTGAGTGGAGGATGCCCAGTCAGAAACTCTGAGAGACAGTTTGATAGGCTCAGGGGCATGAGGACGGGAGATGTAGACACCAGCCCCGGCCCTACCTGTAGCGGGGTCAACAGAACCATCAGTGTAGAGGACGACCCTACCTGGGGACCAGTGAGCGATCCTGGAGAGGTGGTATTTGCAGAGAATAACAGGGTTCACCTGGGATTTCGGGAGCGGTCCACCGAGGGCAATCACTTCAGGTTGAAAATCCAGCCAGGGAGAAGGAGACGAACCAACAGCAGGGGTGACAACAATATCAGGCAGGAGGTCGTGTTCCTGAAGGGCTCGGATGAGTGACCCTCGCCACTGTCTTCTAGATGGAGGTCGGTCTCGGACAGCAGTAGTCAAGTTGGTTTGGACATAGTTGCCCCTAGGATCCCGTAGAATGGAAACGGCAGTTTTTAGGTAAAACTCCTGGACACGATCCTGTAAGGGGGAAAGACCAAGTTCGTTATATAGAGAAGTAGAGCGTGTCCACTGAGGAGCCCCAAGGATGATACGAGCAGCTTTCCTCTGGATAACTTCGAGACGGTTGACAGCAGTCCGACTAATGTTGACGAGGGCAGGGGCGGCGTAGTCGACACAGGAACGGACAAAGGACTTGTACATGGTGAGAAGTACAGGGATGGTGGCACCAAGGGAACCCCTGCACATGGTAGAGAGGGGAGCGAGACGCCGAAAGCATATGTCTCGAAGATAGCGGACTTCAGGGATCTGACAACGTGTGCGAGTTACATACACACCCAGGTATTTTGTCTCATTAACCCAGTCCAAGGGCGTTCCTGATAAGAAAAGGGGTGGAGGTACAACACGACCGTGCCACATGGCTTTTGTTTTCGCAGTTGAAAGAAGGAAACCAAGTGAATCACACTCTCTGGAGACCAGATCAAGGGCTTCCTGCATGCTGAGGTAGTCAGGGGCTTGGAGGAGGACATCGTCGGCATATCCTGAGTGGACAACTTCTGTCGGCCACGGGAGTGATGCAATGGAGTGCATGAGAGTGTTAAACAAGGTGGGACTCAGGACTCCACCTTGAGGGGTGCCGAGGTTCATTTCTTGAACAGGAGACATAGAGCCTTCAACGCGAACCTGGGCCTGACGTCCAGTGAGGTAAGAGGCGATCCATTGTAGAAGTCTCCCTTTAACCCCTAACCGTGCAAGTTCAGCTAAAATGAGGGCAGGCTGAGCCGTATCAAAGGCTCCCTTGATATCAAGGAAGACGGAGACGCGGGCAGTCTGATTGCAATAAAAGGAAGCAATGGAGTGTGCTGTGCTGCGATGTTGAATGAAACCATTGAGGAGTTGTGGAAGCCGCCTATGGTGTGAAGAAGGCGACGATGGAGTATCCTCTCCATCATCTTGCAAACACAGGAGGTAAGACTAATGGGTCGATATTTCCCAGGATCTCCCGGCTTAGGGATGGGGATAATAGTGGCATTTTTCCAGTTGGACGGGAGAACCCCATGTTCATAAGACATATTGTAGAGAGCAAGCAAGGGGCCGTTAGGAATATTAGTACAGGCGTTGAGGACGGAGTAGGTTATCTGATCATCCCCAGGAGAGGTGTCTTTTCTAGAGCGACGAGCACTGTCAAGCTCGAACTGTGTGATGGGATGATCAGTGGGGGCAGGGGAGGTAAGAGCAGCACGAACAACAGGCTCAGACGCATCGATGTGGGCCTGCACTGCCTCCTGCATTGGATCTGGAAGTGCCTCAGGGGAGGAAGCTCGTGCCCAGTCCTCCATTAAAGAGCAGGCAAGGGAGGCGGGGTCAGGGTGGGGAGGAGGCCTCCGTCGAGTACCCCGTATAGCATTAATCCGATTCCATACATAAGAGGGTGACGACTGGAACGATAGAGACCCTGTGAAGGATAGCCAGTCCGCCTCACGTATCCGACGGCGCTCCTGAGTTGCAAAGGAGCACCAATTTTTGAAGTCTTCCCAGTCCTCTGGAGACCGAGACCTCCGTATGGCAGAGTGGAGATCACGGGTTACCTGCCGGAGATGTCTCATGGCAGGGATACGATACCAGTAGTTGGTGGCACTTCTGGGGTGACGGGGAGGGCGTGGAGGGGTAGCGCGATTGACAGAGTCATACACGGCATCAACAAAATCAGCGCTGTAAGAGTCAAGGGACTGGGGGACAACATAGGAATCCGCCCAGGTAGAAAGGTATTGGGTAAAGGAAGGAACAGCATCTTGTGTGAGACGAAGGCGAGGGGATCGATAAGGAGTTGATGTCGGGGCAGAGAAGGAGAGCCTGAGATGGGTAGTAACGGCAAGATGGTCACTATACAGAGCAGGCTCGGTGCAGACGGTAGGATGAAAGGAAGTATGACCATTCAATAGTAAGCCAACATCAAGGAAACTATGGGGGAGGCGAGTAGGATCGTCAGGACAAAGAAAGCGTACATCATCATCCCCATTAAGAAACTGTGAGAGATGTGATCCGTTAAGGGTACATGGAGTGGGATGATCCGGAGTAAGAGTGGGATGGCGGGCATTAAAGTCGCCAAGAACAATAGTGGGAACCCCATCATGGAGGTCGTGAAGAACCTGGGGGTCCAGAGAATCACTCTTGAAATGAACATTGACTACACGAAGGGTCCGGTCACCAAGAGTAAGGGAGACAGAAAGTAATTCAGACGGGGGTCCATGTGAGTCAGGTGAAGGGAGACGAACAGATGGAATAGTGTTACGCACAAGGGTGAGGAGGCCACGAGCCTGCCCACGGTACCGAGGCAGGGTGTAAACAGTATAGCCAGAGAGGCGGAGTGGAGTAACATCGTCTGTGATGGTTTCCTGAAGTAGAGCAACATCTACTTGATGGGAGAGCACAAACTGGGCGAGGTCTGTCCGGCGAGGTCTAAGTCCCTGGATGTTCCATTGTAAGAAGAGGAGGGAACGGCCTCCGGTGTGAGATGAGTCGGAGGGGCTAGACAGGGCTCCAGAGGAGGTACCAAATTCTGTTGAGAGAAATGGAGAGGGAGGAGTGGGAGAGCGAGGGATGGATCCTCCATCTCGGGAGATGGAAGGAGGCGGGTCATCAGGGCTTGCAAAGTGCGCCCCTGTTGGGTCAGGGTGTCCAGAATGAGTTGTTGTTGCTTCTGCAATGTCGCAATTGTTTTCACAAACGAGTCGAGTTGGGCTGAGAGAAGGTTGATTTGCTTGGAGTGGCGATCCAGACGGAGAGTGATTGTTTCCATAGAACCAACTTGGTGTACCTGTGCAGGAGCTGGAGGTGGCAGCGAGGATTGCCGAGGGCCTGACTGGGCATGTGGTGGTGGTAGCGACGGAGAGGGACAGTGAGGGTTCAGTTGAGTAAGAGGTGGTGGTGCTGGTGAGAGACAGCGGGGGTCCGGGTGGGCAGATGGTGGTGACTGTATGGCAGGGCCGGCAACGACCTTGTTCCAAGAACGGTAGGGAGAGGGAGGGAGGGGAGAAAGGATGGGTGGTAGGGGTGATAGGGGGGATGGTAGAGGAGAGGAGATCAATGGGAAATTCTTGGTGGATGGAAGAGGCGGTGGTGGATAGGATTGAGGTTTGGTTGACAGGGGCTTCGTCAGTGACGAGGGCGGTGGTACAAGGTAAGTTTTCCCCGGGCGAGTGCCAGGACGCTGTGGGCAATTGGCATTCCAGGCGTGGTGACTGCCATGGCAATTGACGCACCGTGGAATAACTGGGATTTTGTTCTGAATTTTCGATTTGCATTCCACTGTGTCGTGAGGACCTGCACAGAAACCGCAGGCGACCATCCTCGTGCACTCCCAGGTGCGGTGTTTCCACGATTGGCAACGACCACAGATTTTCGGGGTTCCGATAAATCGGTCGAGAGGACAGTTGTGAATTGGTCCTACATTCACCTTCGGGGGGAGGGGGCCCACCCACCAGCCGATGAGTTCGTTGGATGGACGTTTGGAGACCGGGTTGATGCGGCGTTCCATGTCCAGTAGTTGTGGGAGAAGAGGGCGAAGATCGTCGATAGGGATCTCCCAGGGTACGTGGCGAACCATTACCTTGGTACGACGAGTTTCTGGGGTGATGATGGTGAACTTCAGCATCACCTCCCCCTGGGGAGCAGGAAAGCCCACCTGAGTGAGCAGGCGTACCGTCTCGTCCATTTGTGTGGTGACTATCACGGCTGTGGGACCTCGGCGGAGGCGAAGTGTTGAGTCCTGAAGTGGAGAGCAGTGACGGAAGAACCAGGTCGTCCGTGTGCTCAGAGGCAAGTCCTGAGGGAAGGCGAGACGACGAAGGCGCGACGGGGCAGGGAGACAAAGGGAATCCCCTATGTCCATCGTCGGCGGAGGGTCGGTCATTGAGCCACATGTAGGCTCACTTGGGGACCCTGATGACAGGAGTCCACCCTCTACAGCCCCAGAAGGGGTGCAAGGGGGAGCCGTGGCCCCTGCTGGAGACCCTGACTTCTGAGGTTTCTGCTTCTTCTTTGACGTGTCTTCAAGAAGAAAGTCGTCAGCATCACTGTCACCTACTGCCGCCGTTTCCAACGAACGGGAGCGTTTAACGGCGGGCATAGGGCACGTTGGCAACACTGCAGTCAGGTGGAGTGGTAATGACGTCACTGCTACGTCACACTATCACATTGCGCATGCGCAAACTTGAAAAACTTTGCTCAGAGGGATCGGGTGGTAGGACCAGATGTTTTATCCCAAAAATATGACAAAGTCCAAAAGTAACAAAAAATATATGCCACTGTGCTGATAACTGGGTCTTACTATAGTTGTTTGCACAGGCTGGGATTGGTAGACGCGCTGAATTCGTCAGAAATACGAATTTTAAGGAGCAGTCTCATACAGCCTTTGTTGACACTACGCACGCATGCGCGTTCCTCGATATATATATATATATATATATATATATATATATATATATATATATATATATATATATATATATATATATATATATATATATATATATATATATATATATATATATATATTGTCACGTGCCTGAGCGCTCGGGAACTCGCATAGCGTGAGGCATATGTTCACGCCTACATTTCATACAAGCTACTATTAACTTGTTAATTGTACTTATTATATTATTATTGTTCTTAGTTACTTAGGTTAATTGTATATTTATGTATGTTATTAATATGCATCATTGTCTTACTCTGTTAAGTCAACTCAAGAGTAGTATTAATTAATTATATAAACTATCCAGCAAATGTCCTGGATCACGTGATATGAGACGCTCTCCTCCACGGCGTGCCCCACGCCTCCCCAGTAGCGAAAAACCGTGGCATATGGTAGACGTGTCCATTCGTTCTCTAGCCTTGACCCTTGTCTAGTGCCTTGTCCAGTCTTCTGCAATGCCCTAGGGGTATCAGGTATTAGTGACACGTTTAGTTAGGCCTAGGAAGGGATCCTGGTGGTAAGGAATCTCCTGTGTGGTAGGAAATAACTATTTTGTAGGGATTGTTGTATGTATATATTTTGTATGTCTGTGTAATATAGTTATGTTAAGTAATATTCGTTTGGTCTAACTCCTTACGGTATATTTTCACCCTTCCGGCATCACTCTTATTTTAATATATAATCACTTATTCCCTTAAATTCTTGTTTGCTAGTCATTACTCCCTTTAGAACATAAATTGAATTAATTAATTATCTTCCTTTTTGTGACTTACTTATTTCAACTGTTCTTACTTATTCAAGTACATTTAGTTGAGTAGGTTTTTGTGGGGATAATTATTGCCGTGTTCCCTATTTGTTCCTTTATTTGATAATAACTTGGGGTAGGTTTCACTCCCCAGGTATAAAGGGTAGTGGGATCGCGACAAGTGGGGGGGGGCCTGTGTCCGGGAGCTAACCACCATTGTTGTGTCATATCAAGTGTTTAAAAAATAATAATAATTAACGTTTTATTGAAAGAGCTTGGCAGCCAGAAGACTGAAAATATACAGTTACATATTTGGGGAATGGGTTACGAATTACAAATAATATACAAGTAACATGAGTGACACAAATAAGACATATAATAACTAGCTGGGGAAAAGCTCAAACTACAGTTCATTTCAACATAGTGACAGTGCAAGGAGTAGTGTTTACTGGGAGTGAGTACACTGATTTATTACAAGTTATCGATAATGTTTACAATGGTTGGGACTGGGCTGTTCTTATAGCGATCAGTTCGTGCACGTATGGGCTGGATGCGGTTGTGGTGTCGAAGAGCAATTCTCGGACTAGGGATCTCAGATGGTAGTAGGAGCCGGTGTAGAAGCTTCTTACCAAATTGGCAGATGAGGTCGTGGTGATGGTCAGTGAGAGTCTAAAGGGTCGGTCAGTGTGAGCGCTCTTGATATGTGAGCAGGGAAGGAGAGAATAATCTGCATGCCCCTTTGCACTTTTTCTAGGTAAGCTTATTGCCAGGGTGTGGCATTTAGGAGGAAGACCAGGTGGGGGAGGCATAGGTGAGCTTGGGGAAGTAAGGAATATTGTGTAGACACTGAGGAGCTCGTGTGGCAGGAACCTGAGGACTTGAGTCGGCGGAGGAGGTGGAGACGGAACTGGAGGATTTGACAACTTCACTGACGTAAGGTTTCAATTTAGTTTGTTGTCTGCGGTGATTATGGTGAGCTTTCAGAATCTACAACCTGGTGTGTTCCGACCCAGAGAATGCTGGAAGGAGGTGGACAATGTCGGAGGAGAGGTTGATGCGCATAACCATGGTCTTGGTATGATTGATGGAGACGTGGTTATTGGTGGCCCATTTTAAGAGACTGTTCAATAAATCCTGAAGGGCGGTATAGTCGGGAGCAGAGTTGTTGACACTGATCCCAATGGTGGAGTCGTCGACATATTTCCAGGGAGCAGGGGTTTTTCTTAGGGCATCATTGATGAGCATAAGGAAGCATAGTGGTCCCATCTTGGTGCCTTGGGGGACGCCACAGGTGAGTGGCTGAAAGGTATAGACAGCCCCTCGGAAGCGTACAGCTTGGCGTCGGTCACTGAGGAAGTCTGTAAACCATGGTATGAGACTTCTTCGAAACCCGAGGTCGATATAATCGGAGAAAGCTGACAAGACAGTGAGTGGTGGAGGAAGTTTTCATGTTGCTAAATTGTTGAGGGTCTACGACTCCTGCAATATCAGCATAAGCCCAGTCGAACACAAAACTTTCACAGATTAGGCTGGCATTAAAGGGGGTGATTGCAATAGGTCGTAGCTGATTTAAGGATTGTGGCTGGTTGACTTGGGCACTGGTGTGATACATAAGAGGTCTTCAGTCAGTTGGGGCATCTGGCTTGACTGAGAGAAGCATTGATGATGGAGCATAGGGGTTTAGCAAGCTCCGGGGAGAACTCCTTGAAGAGTTTCATTGGTAAGTCAATGGGGGTGGAAGAGCGTTTTAATTCTAGTTTGTCCAGGCGTTTTGCTACTTCAAATTCTTCTACTAAGTCAGTGGGAAGGGGGGCTGGTAGGTAAGCAGAGAGAGTGGTTGTGTCAAGCTGGGGGAGCGTCTGGCATATAGTAGCGAAATGGTTATTTGTTTGCTCAGCTGCGTCAACATTAGTGAGATGGTTAAGGAAGGGGAGGGGGTGTGTCTTATTGTTTAGTCCACAGAGTTCTTTAAGCTTACCATACCATTGACTGATGTTGGTCTGCTTCAGGTTTTGTAGTTTGGTTGGGTAGTGGGACTTCTTTGCAGTGCGTATTTCGCGGATGACTCGGTTGCGAAGGGACCTCTAGCGGATGTGGTCATTGAGATGAAAGGCTCTGTCTCTCTGTTGCATAAGTCTTTTGATCCGAGGTGTGATCCAGGGCAAGTCAGCTGGGTGAGATCTGACGGACTTCTCGGGGAAGAAGTGGTGGTGAGCATCCGTGGTGGTGTTGTTTTAATTTATCCATTTGGTTTCCACGTCATCCACGCTAAGTAGTTCAGTCCAGGGATGGTGAACTATCCACTGCCCGAAGAGGCGCACTGCAGAGTCAGTAATCGGCCTGTAGGTCTTGATGTAGGGTCTCTGTACTTGAGTGGGAGTGGCAGCCGGGGACCAGAGCACTGATAAGTGTGTGCTACACCCGATAGGAGGCATTGGTTGAGGTGGTTGGTACTGGTCCACTAAGTCAGTTAAGATAAGGTCAAGGGTATTTTGACCGTGTGTGGCGAAGGTCACAACTTGTGATAGTGATAGCTGGTCCTGGATATCAGTGGTGTCAAATTCATTAAAATCCCCACATAATACTAACTTGGCACATGGGTACCTAACTCTGAGGTGGTCTGAGGTGGTAATGAGATGATTGATAAGAGTGTCTCTGGTGGGTGAGCGAGACGGATGGTATGCCACACAGATTATGCTGGAAGCACTGTGGCGCGGGTGGGCTGGTGGCACAACACGTACCCATAATGCTTCCACATCTGCTGGGACTTGAACATCCAGGCGTGACGGGCGTAGGTCGTCTTGACAGAAGAGGGCAACGCCCCCTCCGCGTCTATGTGAACGAAGGTGATGAAAGAGTTGATATCCCTCAATATGACACGTTTCAGGCACAATTTGCCAAGCCTCACATATGGCTCGTCGAACTTGTTAGCTAGGGAAGTGACGTTGGATAGCAGTAGAGACGGGAGATCATACCATATCCGTGGAACTTCAGTGTAGTGGTATTGTCTGTCAGGGGTGGGTTTCTCCGGTTTTCTAGTGGAGGTTACGGTTCTAATGGGCTTATGTGTATGACGGCCTTGTCTACGGCTACGCGCGTGGAATATGTTCAGTGACTTGAGTCGCTCGATAACACTGCCATCAGGATAACCGTTCCCACACTTTAGATGGTACAGAGTGTGTCGGGAGTAAGTGATTGGTGGCCATCTGTTGATATCTGTTGTGCGCGGACGGAAGTGTTTGTCACTGACGGCACTTTGAGGGCCACTGACACTGGTAGACATCTGTTAATATTTGTCAGTCGTAAAGACCGTGGGTCTTTGTCCCTGGTGCTTGGGGTCGCCGACACAGTTTTCACGATAAATGTAAACACCGCGGTGGTCCTTGTCACTGGCACTTTAAAGGTGACCGATAAAGTGCCCACTGTCTGACTTTTCCTTGGGGTGCACTATCGGAGCACTGTATGATAATCACTTATTGCACTGATGACTTGAATGTTTTGCTGAGAAAGTCCCGGTCAGGTTAGGTCGGGTCCAGTCACACTGCTGTGCTTTTGTCGTTTCCTTAAGTGCACTATAGGAACACTGCTCGGTAATCAATCGTTCACTAATCACTAGAATGTTTTGCTGAATAGATCCCGGTGTAGTAAGGCTGGTAGGGCGTTGGGATATAGCAGGGGGAGTGGCAGGGCCAAACAGACTCGGCCTGGCTGCTAAAACCGGGAGCGTCTTCGGGGCACGTCTTGTCTCAGGTGTTGTTTCATCGCTAAGTATTTTTGGATGCAAGTTGCTGTGTTCACAGTGTTCATTTATATTGCTCCTGTTTTTGCTTAAGCTACTGGTGAGTTAACCCTTATCTTGTGTACCAGGTGTTTGGTTAATCCCTTGCTGTGTTTCACAGTTGATTGCATTTTGATATAATTAATTAGCTAGCTAGTTAGCTTAGCTGCCACGGTTACTTTATTTTTCGCTACTCGATTTTGAGTTCAACATGTTTGACCTGGAAAGCTTTTTGGCTTCACCTTCAGCCGAAGTACTGAAGGGGCTTACTAAGGCAGAGTGGCAATCCCTCGCTGCTTATTATGAAGTAGAAGGCCGCTCTTCCATGAATAAGGCTAGGTTAGAAGAGGCTGTTCTCAACTACCTTATTGACAATGAAATCATAGTCCAACCGTCGGGAAATTCAGAGGAAATTGTTACACCAAGTAATTTGGCCTTACAAGTTGAACTCAAGAGACTCGAGGTGGAGCTGGAAACTCTCAAACAACGAGGTTTGGCTCAGGGTAGTAATACTTCAACATTCAGTGTAGACAAATGTCTCAACAGTGTTCCTAAATTTAATGAGGAAGAACCAGACAAGTTCTCTCTTTTTGAGAAAATTGCCCGACTTAACAAGTGGCCTGTTTCTCAATGGTCTCAACTTATTTATAGATCTTTCACTGGTAAAGCATTAGATGTGTTTTCTGCCCTCTCTGAGGATCAATGTCTAGACTATGCCCTTCTTAAGTCCGCGGTTTTGAGCGCTTATAAACTTGTTCCTGAAGCCTACCGGCAACAGTTCCGTAACTGCCGGAAGACTGACAAACAAACATTTGTGGAGTTCTTCAGGCAGAAACAGGTCCTTTGTCGGAGGTGGATTGAAAGTGAGTCTGCCCATGTAGAACATGACAAGCTTGTTGAACTAATCCTGCTAGAGGAGGTTAGAAAGTGTATCCCAGGCGACATTCGAGCACACTTGGATCAGAGAGGTATCTGTACCCTGGCTGATGCTGGTCCAGTGGCTGACCATTATTCCTTAACTAATAGAAATGTAAATGCCAGGTCTTATGCTCCCATGTCCCAGTCCTTCACTTCCTTCAAGCGGCCCACACCAACATCTACATCGGGGTCCCTGCCTTTTGTCATACCGACCCGACCCTCAGGTTCTGCATCATCTACCCCGGGTGAGCCCATGGTCCATGGGACAGGTGGATCTACTCCTACTGGTGAGAGAAACTTTAGTTGCAGGTACTGTAAGAAGCCAGGACATGTCATCAGCGACTGTCTCAAGTTAAAGAAAAGAAATTCCTCTCACCAAGGATCCCCAGCTCTTTTGGTCAGGGTGGCCGAGCAATCAGAGAAATTATTGGAGCCCTGTGTCACTGCCCTCAGTCAGACTGTTGCCCTGAATGCTTCCCCCTCTTCTGTGATATCAACCTTTGAACCATTTTGTTCTCCTGGTTCCTTAGCTTTGGATCAATTCAGTCAACCCATTTCTGTTAAACTCTTGAGAGACACAGGCTCAGCCTTATCTCTTGTTACTAAAGAAGCTGCTCCATTCCTGGATTCATGCTATACTGGTAGCTGGGTGCTTGTGAACGGTTTGACCGGTGTGTCGCGTATTCCCCTTTGTCAAGTGTACCTGCGGTCATCCATAAAGTCAGGCTATGTCACGTTAGGAGTAGTAGATAGCTTACCTGTAGAAGGGGTCTCTCTATTGATAGGAAATGACCTCGTTGGCGACATGATGTTCCCTAATGTTGTGATCTCATCTTGTCCCACTGCCGAGAATAATACTGTGCAGTTAGAAGTAGACTTTCCAGGGTTGTTCCCTGCATGTGCTGTGACCCGTAGCATGAGCCGCAGTACAGAGGTAGAAGAGACTAGTGAAGTTGATGAAGTTTCCCTCCAGGACTGTGAGAAGTCCGAGGATAATCTTATCCAGCCGGACCATACTGATCTTGGTCTCAGTGAATTTTTTGAGGATTCCCCAAAACCAGATAACCTCCAGATTAGTTCTTTTGGAGATAGGAACCCAGATGTCACTAGTTTTGGTTCCTCTCCCATCACTAGGAGTAAGTTTATTGAGCTACAAGAAGGGGATCCTGAGCTAGTAGGTTTTCTCAATAGGTTAGTTACTGAGACAGAAGCTGAGCAAGAATCAAATTGCTACTACACTAGGTCTGGTGTATTAATGCGGAAGTTCCGTCCCTCCAATTCTCCTGCCAATCACCCTTGGTTAGTTCATCATCAAGTTGTTATTCCCAAACCTTTGCGGCAGGACGTACTTAATATCGCTCATGATTGGGTGGGTGGTCATTTAGGAGTTAGGAAGACCTATGCCAAAATTTTATCCCAGTTCTTTTGGCTTAGGATGAAGAAAGACGTCAGCTCTTACTGTCGCACTTGCCATGATTGTCAGGTAGCGGGGAAACCGAACCCCAGTGTTAAACCATTCCCTCTGCAGCCTATCCCAGTCAATGAAGAGCCCTTTAGTAAGGTGGTCATAGATTGTGTCTGTCCCTTACCTAAGACCCCTCGTGGTCATCAGTTCTTGCTAACCATTATTGATTGCGCAACCCGTTATCCTGAAGCCATTCCTTTGCGCCGCATTACAGCGAAGAATGTTATCAAAGCCTTAACCCACTTCTTCACTCAAGTAGGCCTTCCTACAGTGGTGCAGTCAGATCAGGGTTCCAATTTTACTTCCCGGTTGTTTAATCAGGTAATGCAAACCCTTGGAGTCCGGCAGTTGAGGTCTTCGGCCTATCACCCTCAGTCACAGGGGGTGGTAGAGAGATTTCACCAGACACTAAAACTCATGTTGCGCACCTTCTGTCTGGAGACTGGGAAGGATTGGGACGAGGGAGTTGACCTGCCTTTGTTTGCAGTTCGGGACAGTAAACAAGAGTCGCTAGGATTCTCGCCCTTCCAGCTCGTCTATGGACATGAGGCGCGAGGGCCTCTTAAGGTGTTAAAAGAGTGTTGGTTGAGTGATCAGAGCGCGACGCCCTTAGCTTCATATGTGGTCCAATTCAAGGAGAAGTTGCGTCTGGCTGTAGAACTTGCCCAGTCCAACTTAAGGTGTGCTCAGGTGAAAATGAAACTGCATTTTGATAAGGCCCATCAGGCAAAACCTAGAGAATTCCAAGTGGGGGAGCAGGTGTTGGCCTTCCTGCCCTTACATGATCACCCTTTTAAATCCAAATACAGTGGTCCATATGAAGTACTAGAAAAACAGGGGTCCGTGAATTATGTGATTAGCACCCCTGAACGGCGTAAGAAAAAACGCCTTATCCATGTCAATCTTTTAAAGTCATGTCATGTTCGTAACGAAACCCTGGGAAAAGCAGTTGCTTGTGTTGATCAATCCTTGCCAACTTGTATCATTGTGCCAGAGTGTAAGGATGATAAAGATTAGTGTTTTTCTGAAATAATGAATGGGTCTAGTGTAAAAGTTGAAAACTCGACTATCTTGGAGGACCCCAGTGCTAAGTTGTGCCATCTCTCTAGTGACCAAGCCAATAATATAAAGTCTCTATTACAGGAGTATCTTATTATAGTTGGTGATTACCCACTCTCCTGTTCAGTGCTGGAGCATGACGTTGAGACCAGGGGAGCCAAGCCAATCCGACAGCGTCCCTACCGTCTTAATGCCTTCAAGCGGGAGTGTGTGCGAGCCGAGGTACAGCGTCTTCAAGAGCTAGGCCTCGTCGAACCCAGCATCAGTCCATGGGCATCCCCTGTTGTTCTAGTTCCAAAGCCGAATGGGTCAATGCGGCTGTGTGTGGATTATCGCAAGGTGAATGCCGTCACTGAACCAGATGGTTATCCCTTGCCACTCATCGACGACGTGATCGACGATCTTGGACAGGCAAGGTACGTGACCAAGTTGGATCTCCTCCAGGGCTACTACCAGATAAGACTGACTGAACGCTCCAGGGCCATCTCTGCTTTTGTCACTCCTGAGGGGTTGTACCAATTCACAGTCCTTCCGTTTGGTATGCGGAACGCCCCTGCAACCTTTCAACGCCTCATGAATTTCATCACGTCTGGTCTGGAAGGTGTCTGCTGTTACCTAGATGACCTTATCGTCTTCAGCAGTTCCTGGGAAGATCACATGAGTCGTCTACAAGCCCTCTTCTCCGTACTGGCTGCAAGCAAGCTGACGGTGAACCTCGTCAAAACTGAGTTCGGCCATGCCCACGTCACTTTCTTGGGGCATGTGGTCGGACAAGGGGAAGTCCAGCCTATAGCAGCCAAAATTGAGGCAATTCAACAGTATCCAGTGCCAGGCGATAAGAAGAGTGTGATGAGGTTGCTGGGTATGGCGGGGTACTACCGCCGTTTTTGTCCAAACTTCTCCTCCGTTGCCTCTCCCATGACTGACCTGCTGAGTGGCAAGAAAACCTTCAAGTGGACTACGGCTTGCCAGGAATCTTTTGAGAATCTTAAATCCCTGCTGGCAAATGCTCCTGTACTACTTGCACCTGACCTCCAGAAGCAGTTCACTCTCCATGTCGACGCCAGTGAAATTGGCGCCGGTGCTGTGCTTCTGCAAGAGGGTGAGAGTGATCAAGTGCTTCATCCGCTGTGCTATTTTTCTAGAAAATTTAACAAATATCAAAGAAACTATGCCACCATTGAAAAGGCTTTATCACTGATCATGGCACTAGAAAACTTCAAAGTATATATTGGCAGCACTGCTTATCCCGTCCAAGTGTTCACTGACCATAACCCACTTATTTTTATTGACAAGATGAAACATACCAACCAAAGACTTTTGAGGTGGGCTCTTTCACTTCAGCCCTATAACTTGAACATTTCCCATATCCGCGGAAAAGAGAACGTGTTGGCTGATGCACTTTCTCGAGTCTGATTATTTAGTGACTGTCTATATGCAAATTATTTTTTTGTTTTATTATCATTGAGTACCTTGTGTTTATATTATGAATTATTTTGCTTCATATTGATTTAAACTGATTGTGTTAGTTATTACTTTCACTGTGTAGCTGTATATCCATTTTCGCTTCCAGTTAGTTGTAAGCTCACTTTTTTGGGGAGGTTTCACGTGCCTGAGCGCTCGGGAACTCGCATAGCGTGAGGCATATGTTCACGCCTACATTTCACACAAGCTATTAACTTGTTAATTGTACTTATTATATTATTATTGTTCTTAGTTACTTAGGTTAATTGTATATTTATGTATGTTATTAATATGCATCATTGTCTTACTCTGTTAAGTCAAATCAAGAGTAGTATTAATTAATTATATAAACTATCCAGCAAATGTCCTGGATCACGTGATATGAGACGCTCTCCTCCACGGCGTGCCCCACGCTTCCCCAGTAGCGAAAAACCGTGGCATATGGTAGACGTGTCCATTCGTTCTCTAGCCTTGACCCTTGTCTAGTGCCTTGTCCAGTCTTCTGCAATGCCCTAGGGGTATCAGGTATTAGTGACACGTTTAGTTAGGCCTAGGAAGGGATCCTGGTGGCAAGGAATCTCCTGTTTGGTAGGAAATAATCATTTTGTAGTGATTGTTGTATGTATATATTTTGTATGTCTATGTAATATAGTTGTGTTAAGTAATATTCGTTTGGTCTAACTCCTTAACGGTGTATTTTCGCCCTTCCGGCATCACTCTTATTTTAATATACAATTACTTATACCCTTAAATTCATGTTTGCTAGTCATTGCTCCCTTTAGAACATAAATTGAATTAATTAATTATCTTCCTTTTTGTGACTTACTTATTTCAACTGTTCTTACTTATTCAAGTACATTTAGTTGAATAGGTTTTTGTGGGGATAGTTATTGCCGTGTTCCCTATTTGTTCCTTTATTTGTTAATAACTTGGGGTAGGTTTCACTCCCCAGGTATAAAGGATATTGGGATCGCGACAACGACAACAAAGATGCCAGCCTAAAATATGTCGAAAATTAATCGTAACTAAATATGGGCTCTTTATCGCTCGTAAATGTTAAGAAATTATAATATTAAGATATTATAATTTTGAGAATTTGGACTCGGAGCAGCAAAAAATAAAAATAAAAAAATATAAGAATCTTAACCTACGTTAGTTTGGGAATTTGATCTTTGGAATCTAAACAGCATTTCAGAGGCTACGCCAAATTGGATTTAAGCGAGAGAGGACTCAGGACTTTTAGTATGTAGATAACCTTAAAGGTTGATCTGACCGAGGCGCTGGAGGTTGGCTGGCTGGTCCACTATTTTTATTTTCATATATATATATATATATATATATATATATATATATATATATATATATATATATATATATATATATATATATATATATATATATATATATATATATATATATATATATAACAAAGAAGTCTGTCTGCCCGTTTGTTCACTTTTCTCTGGGATCAAACCCGGGTCCGCTTGCTGGCGAGGCGAGCATGCTTACCATTGCACCCCAGGTCGCCAATAAGAGCTACACCATTTGACACAGCTGAAAGAGAAACTTCGACCGAACATGATTGACAAAGGGATATGAGCAGAGTTTCCTGATCCAGAAAAAGATCCAGTTCTCTATGAGATTATCAAGAAGCAAATGATTCATGGGCCATGTGGACCATTCAACAGACACTCTCCATGCATGAAACATGGACGTTGCACCAAAAACTTCCCAAAAGACCTGATAAAGGATACTCAGAGTGGAGAAGATGGCTATCCTCAGTAAAGGAGAAGAGCGCCAGGCGATGGAGGTTTTACAGCAGTGTTGCGACCTGGAACAGACAGTTAAACAACAGTAGACAACAAATGGGTGGTCCCCTACAATCCTCTTTTGAGTAAAGCATTCAATGTGCACATCAATGCGGAATTCTGCAATTCAGTCAAGTCCATCAAGTATGTCTGCAAATACGTCAACAAAGGCTCTGACCAAGCGATCTTTGCATTGGAAAAGGATGGAAATCATGATGAGGTGACAGTTTCAGCAAGGCCGTTATATATGCAGCAATGAAGCCCTATGGAGAATTTTTAATTTTCCCATACACGAACGATGTCCAACAGTAGTTCATCTGGGTGTTCACCTGGACAATGGACAAAGAGTATACTTCACAGAAGAGTCCCTCCAAAATCAAATGGCAAATCCTGCTGATACGACCCTCACTGCATTCTTCAAGCTTTCACAGGAAGATGAGTTTGCTCAAATCCTCCTGTATGTTGACGTACCCAAGTTCTACATATGGCAGGCTTCAATGAAAAAGTTCCAGAGAAGAGCTCAAGGATCCGATGTTAAAGGATATCCAGGGATAAAGACAGGCAATGCTTTGGGACGTGTCTACACGGTTCACCCCAGCAACTTTGAATGCTATTGTTTGAGACTACTTTTGCACCACATCCGTGGCCCAACATCATACGCAGCACTCAAGACAGTGAATGGACAAGTCTGCAGAACCTATCAGGAAGCGTGCAATCTCCTTGGCCTACTGGAAGATGATGGTCACTGAAATGACACATTAGAAGAGGCAGCAGCTACTCAATCGCCAATGAGAATGAGGAACCTGTTTGCCATCATGATTGCTACATGTGGACTTTCCAACCAAAGCCAGCTCTGTAAAAACAACCAAGAAAGTCTTTCAGAGGATCTGCTACATCAAGCAAGAAGAGAACATCCTGGTCAAGAGATTGAGTTCATGGATGACATGTTCAACAGGGCTCTGATCATGCTGGAAGACAAAGTGATGGAGCTATGCGGAAAAAACCTGACTGATTTCGGATTGCCTTCCCCAAACCGAGAAGAACCAGTAGTTGAAAATAGGGAGATGCTCAGAGAGAGACACTACTCAGTTGAAGTTCTGCTGAATTTTCTTGAAGAAAATGAGCCTCAACTGGTGCCTGATCAAGCAAATGCTTATGAACAGATCTTGCAAGCGATACTAGCGGAGCAGGGAGGTATGATCTTTCTCGATGCACCTGGCGGGACAGTAAAAACATTCCTGATAAACCTTCTGTTGGCCAAAGTACGTCATCAGGGGAAAATTGCTCTTACTGTGGCATCCTCAGGCATTGCTGCAACACTACTAGAAGGAGGACGTACTGCACACTCAACGTTTAAACTGCTTCTCAACCTCGCTCACAATGAGAATCCAGTGTGCAACATCAAAAAAGGATCGGCAAAGGCAAAACTCTTAGAAAAATGCAGCGTCATAGTCTGGGATGAATGCACTATGCCTCACAAGTTAGCGTTTAAAGCATTGGACAGGACCTTGCAAGACATACGAGAAAATGACCATCTCATGGGTGGCATTACAATGGTCGTTGCTGGAGACTTTCACCAGACCCTACCTGTCATTCCTTGAAGCACTCCAGCTGATGAACTGAATGCGTGCCTCAAGGCATCATACCTTTGGAGAAGTTTTCAGACACTCACTGTATTCACAAACATGAGAGTATATCTACAAGGAGATCAGGATGCTGGCCACATAATCATTCCTCAAGGATGTGGAAATGCTGTAAAGTCCTCAACTAAATAAATAAATAAATAAATAAATAAATAAATAAATAAATATATATATATATATATATATATATATATATATATATATATATATATATATATATATATATATATATATATATATATATATATATACATATATATATATATATATATAGTGCAAGTTTGTGGAAAGCCGGCTGATGGATCCCCGCCTTGGGTCAACCCCGCGTCATCCCTCGAAGAATTTCGCAACTTTGAGCAGTGTCAGTGACAGTGATTTTCTGTGAAGTGTTAAGTGCATTGTGTGTTTCGTGCCATTCATGTGTGACCTTGTTCGAACGGATTTCCAAGGTATACGGCATGTTCCGGGCATTTGTGGGGTGTAGAGCTCAGCGCACCCTCCTCTGACCGTTTACAGAGAGCGACTGAGCTACTCCTATCTCCACCCCCCTCCCTCACAGCGCCGCCTCCACCCCCCCTCACAGCTGGGGCGAGACGCTCTGCCTGCCTGGGACACACACACATACATGTACTAACACTTGCTGACCGCGCGGCTTTCTTATATATATTTTATATATATAACCTACTTATCTGTGTATTTAATTAAAATTTTTTGTCTGAAATCTTGTTGATACGACGGGCTGACCGGTCAACACTGATTTAAGACACAGTACACAGAGGAAGTAGTTATGTCTCATGCCTTACGTAGCCGTGGACCCAGCGCCTGGATGAGTCAAGCGGATGATAGTCCCCCAGAGATGGATGACCAGGCCGGCCCAGCTCCCACAACATCGCGCAGCCCTTCACCTCAACATTCAGCGTTATCTCCAGAGATAATTGCCTTAATGAAGTTTATGAGAGATGAGAGACGCGAGGATGAAGCTCACAGACGTTTGGCGGATGAGCACAGAAGGCAAGCAGAGGCAGAACGAGACCACCAACGGAGAATGGAAGACAGTGCACGGTTTGAAGCCTTGATATCTCGCCTCACTGTTAACCAAGCCCCTGGCTCTAACACTGCCTCGGTACTGAATGGTTCAGATACCTCATCCATGCTTCCTTCACGCCCCCAGCCCCACCTAAAGCAGCAGCTCAAACACCGCCCATCTTGGAGCCTGATGTAAATTTCCAGACTTTTCGCGAATGGCGGCGGCGGTGGGCTGATTATGCTACAATGGTGGATCTCCAGAGTTTGTCACAGCCTAAACAACTCATCCAGCTGCGTATGTGCCTGTCCTTGGAAGTTCAGCGTGTCTTAGAACATACGTTGCAGGTACCCCCAACCTCTTCGCTGTCTGTAGAGGAGGTACTGGACGTTCTACAACGGCACATCAAAGGACAGCAGAATGAAGCTCTGCGCAGGAGGGAATTGTTTAGCTGCAGACAGATGGAGGGTGAGTCTTTTGACGCTTTTTATGTACGTCTTAAGAGAGCCTCGGAAGAGGTAGATATATGTTTAGGCCACCACCAGCAGTGCGAGGAGACCCAGTTGAAGCAGGTGATCTTGATGGGTGTTAAGGACGAGGAACTTGTCCAACGCCTCACCTCCCTCGACTCTTCCTCTTCTCTTCAGGATGTGTTGACGATATGTCGCTCCTATGAGGCTGCCAGGTGTGCCACCTCTGCCATCCGAGCTCCCCCTACAGCTGTACGCGCTGTTTCCCGGTACAAGAAGGACAAGAAGTCTGCTCCTACGCCTTCGCCCACCACGTCCACGCCCGGTTCATTTTGCAACAACTGTGGCAAGCAGCACGGAACACAGGTATGTCCAGCTGCTGAGTCTACCTGCGACAGTTGTGACCGTAAGGGCCACTGGTCACTCACAGTACGGTGCCCAGCCAAACGCGTCCAGTGCAATGTGTGCGGTCGTCTGGGCCACTATGACAAGTGTTGCCCTACCCACGAACCCAAGGAACAGCGTCGGCGGAAGCTTCGGCGCCCTTCTACCAGTGAGGGCCGCCCACAGTCGCCAAATCAGAGGCACGACGACCCGGGACAAAGCCCGACCCATTTTAGGAGGGTGTACTCCTCGCATCCCAGGACCAAAGTCCCCCAGTACATCAGCGCCATCGTGACCTACGGCGGTGTGTCATCCCGTCTTCAGATGTTGCCCGACACCGGCGCTGATGCTACAGTCATCGGTCCCCAGCATTTGCGATGCTTGGGGCTCTCTCCAAGCGATCTAGGACCGCCTCCCGAGGACCTCCGCTTTATGGCAGATGGTTCACAGATGGCCCCAGCCCTGGGTTCACTCTATGCACATGTCACCCTTGGCAACAGGTCGTGTCAGGCCTGGATTGACGTGCATAATGGTGTCCTGACTCCCTTGCTGTCCTACAGACATTGTCAAGAGTTGGCCATCATCTCCCAGGACTTCCCAACACCGATTCTCGAGGTAAATTACGCCAACAGGGTGCATGAAGGGAGCAGCAACTACCCTGCTGCCGCCCTACCCCTACCTCTGGCCAGTGACACCTCTCCTTCGGTAGTTGTCCCTGCTGTATCACGTCCCCACGCCTTGGCTCGCCTTCACGACAGTCACCGTGGAGCTGAGGCCACCAAACGACGTGCACGACAGACTGTGTTCCGGCCTGGCATCGACCCCGACATCTCCAATGCTGTCCAGGTGTGTAAGCCCCGCCACGTATTACAACCCAGCCAGCAGCAGGTACCCTTCATGAGTGACGACAACCCCACCCGCCCCTTTGAGTCTGTGTCGGCCGACTTTTTCTGTGTGTCAGGAAAGTCCTTCCTGGTTATCGTCGACCGTCTCTCTGGTTGGCCGGTTGTCATCAAGGGCGGTAATGACACGACGTCTGCCGCCACCATCAGCAAGTTCCGCCACTACTTCCGTGACGTGGGCGTTCCTGTACGCCTGCGAACCGACGGAGGGCCTCAGTTCACAAGCCGGGACTTTGCTGTGTTCCTTGACCGATGGGGAGTCCGGCATGTGTTGTCATCGCCCCATTACCCGCAGTCCAACGGCCACGCTGAGGCTGCTGTCAAATCCTTGAAGCACCTCATCCTTAAGGTGGCCCCTTCTGGGAATATTGACTGCGAGGCCTTCGACCGGGGTCTTCTTGAACTCCGCAACACACCTAACTACACCGGACGCTCCCCTGCCCAGGTTTTGTATGGACGCCCCCTTCGTTCTTGTGTCCCTGCTCACCCTCAATCCTTCTCCAAGGAGTGGCAGGCCAAGACAGAGGATTGTGATCGCCGAGCCGCCGAACGTGTTCAGGACGTCGTCGCCCGCTACAACGACCACGCCCGTTCCCTCCCCAGGTTGAGTGTCGGCACCCAAGTCCGTGTTCAGGACCCGACCTCCCTACGTTGGGACAAAGTAGGCGTAGTCATGGGTCTCGGCAGGTCACGGGACTACCAGGTGCGGTTACCCAGTGGTCGTGTGTGGTGGAGGAACCGCCGTTTTCTCCGCCCCGTAACAATGCCTTCTGCTGGCCCCGCCACCAGTGTTGAGTCCCATACCCTTCCCAGTGATGAAGTCCCTCGACGCTCAGAACGGATCCAGAAGAAAAGGTCCGCTCAAGACTTTGCTATGAGCGTATAGGGGGGAGGGAGGTGTATGTATATTATGTATGCTGGATTATGTATTATGTATGTATAGTATGTATGTGCTCCATTTATATTTATTCAGCCTAGCTAGCAGCGCGTGGCAATGTTATTACCATATCCCACACACTTAATTAATGTGCCTGGCGACGTATGGAAGCTGCTAATGTATCACTTGCCATACGTCGTCTATGGTAGTTGACCAAGAGCTTAGCTAGGGAGCAGTGCTACCCACCTCTGTGTACATACTCTTATCCAGTAAACCGAGCCTACAAAACTATACAGGTGTTTGTGTTCTCTCCTGTATATAGAACTTATTACCCAGAACATCTAACACATCTCATGGGTGGCATTACAATGGTCACTGCTGGAGACTTTCGCCAGACCCTACCTGTCATTCATTGAAGCACTCCAGCTGATGAACTGAATGCGTGCCTCAAGGCATCATACCTTTGGAGAAGATGAGGATGCTGGACGGTTTGCAAACCTTCTACTACAGATTGGGAATGGAACTTTCCCTGTTGATTCAGAAGGACAAATAATCATTCCTCAAGGATGTGGAAATGTTGTAAAGTCCTCAACTGAGCTCACTAACATGGTCTACCCAAACATTATTCACCACTACAAGGATCACAAGTGGCTGCTTGAACGCGCAATCCTGGCACCAAAGAATGAAACAGTGGCTGAAATCAACATGACTCTACTCAGACAGCTTCCAGGCGGTGAGACCTCATTCAAATCTGTTGATAGAGTAATAGACTAGGACCAAGCAGTCCAGTACCCTGCAGAATTTCTTAATTCTTTGGAGCCCGCTGGAATGCATCCTCGCCACCTCACTCTCAAGATTGGAACTTCTATAATGCTCTTAAGAAATCTTGAACCACCAATCCTCTGCAATGGCACAAGACTGGTGGTGAAGAACATGATGCCACATGGACTGGAAGCTACAATACTGACAGGAAAAGCTAAAGGAGAGGACGTTTTTATACCAAGGATACCTCTCATCACCACTGACCTGCCATTTGAGTTCAAGCGACTTCAGTTCCCGGTTAAAGTGAGCTTTGCCATGACCATCTACAAAAAGCCAGGGGCAGTCCCTGAAGATGGTTGGCCTAAACTTGGTGTTTCCTTGCTTCTCTCATGTGTTAACGCTCATAGGAGCGTTATTGGTTTGTTGCTGGAGAAATAAGCCCTCAACGTTGACGTGTATCATATAATTCGGTCAAAACCTGTCAAAGAACAATTCAAAAATAACAAATGCTGTTATCTCAGGACACATAGTGTGAATAATACAATCAATATACAGTACATAGCCTGTTAACATCTGAAATATAACTCACATGTTATAACTTGTTGATACATCAGGAGACAGTTGTATAATATGATCAAATTACAGTACATAAATATACTTATTAAAATTATTTAGAGTTTCTTATAAGATTCTAATACTTCACGATCACTCACGTTTTAGGGTCTAGTGGTCTGAACCAAAGTGTTGTCTGTCCTGTAGAAATCGGCATACTGCCGTCGGGGGCAATCGCAGCCTGGAGCGAGGGCCATCTGTTTCGTATTGAAACACTTCAACAACACACAACACGTTGTCAGCACTGCCCCTCTCTCTCTCTCTCTCTCCCAGTTTGCCTTACTGTGGCGGTAACACTCCCCCTGTCGGGCTTCGGACGAAATCACGGCATATTATTAGATTCACTCTCCGACCCCTTCCGACAGGCAGTCTCGTCACTGGGTGTATTAACACTGAGTCCTTTGTCTTCACTTTAAAACTTCGCACCAGGCCATCTTTGCTCGGTAGAGCCTCCAGTACTCTCCCTTTCCTAAGCATCCACTGACTCCTGGGAAGGGGTTGTCCAGAGATGATCACGATATCCCCAGCGTGGAGATTATGGCGAGTTTTGAAGAACCTTTGTCGCTGACGTAATGTTGGGAGACATTCTTTTACCCACCTTTTCCAAAATTGGTCCGCAATGAATTGGGTATACGTCCATCTTCGTCAGTACCGTTCTGTCATGGTCTGATCGCCTCCGGTGGACAGTGTCTCCGGGTTCATCCGTAGTATGTGAAGCGGCGTTATTGCTTCTAGATCCTCTGGGTCGTCAGACACTGGGGTGAAGGGCCCTCCGTTGATAATCTCTTCTACGGCGCAGAACACAGTGTTGAGGCGTTCATCGTCTAGTGTCTGGGTGCCCACCACTCCCTGGAGGACCTTCCTTACAGTGCAGATTTGTTGCTCCCACACTCCTCCCATGTGAGAGGCTGTTGGGGGTTGAACTGCCATTCTATTTGTTTCTGTAGAAGGGCATTCCCGACCGTGTTACTGTTGTTCACCGCCTCTCATAACTCTCGGCTAGCTCCAATCACGTTGGTTCCCCTGTCAGCCCGAACACGCTTGGGAGGTCCCCTGCGGCAGGAGAATCTTGTCAGGGCATTGGGGAACGTGTTGGTGTCTAGTGAGGTGAGGACTTCTAGGTGTATGGCTCTGGTGGTCATGCAGGTGAATAAGCATCCCCATCTCTTCGCCCGGGCTCGTCCTTGTTTAACCAAAAAAAGGGCTGAAGCAATCAATTCCAGTGTAGATGAAAGGCTGGCCTCCTGGGCGGACTCGATCTTCTGGCAGGTCGGCTTGGCGTTAGTGGGTAGGCCTCTAGTTGCTGCTTCCGCAAGTCACACATGTCCGTATTGTGCGGTCGAGTAATTTGCGGCACTTAGGTATCCAGTACGTCTCACGTATTATGGCAAGAGTGTGTTCTCGTCCTGAGTGTCCAGCTCTAGTTGAGTGTACCTCTCTCCCGATGAGCCCCGTGATCATGTTGTCCCTTGGCAATAGTATGGGATTCTCCTGGTCTGGGTGGAGAGCGGCGTGTTTCAGTCGGCCACCTACTCTGATCAGACCGTCCGTGTCTAGATGAGGTTCCAGCCGCCTTATGTCGCTATCTCTCACGGGTTGTCCCTGTTGTAACATTCCTAGTTTTCGAGGGAATCCTTTCCTTTGCATCAATCTTAAGACGGCTAATTTCGCCTCTTCCAATTTGCTGACCTGAGCCGATTTTCTCGATGATGTTTGTTCTTTCGCTTCCCAAGCCGCCATTCTATAAACCTTCTAATCCACGCTACGCCCTTCAGAAGTCGATGCCACGATGAGTACCTGGCCCATAGCTAATCGAGGATACCCTCCCCCTGGTCAACGTTCGTCGTCAGCACCGTGGTTTCCTTCTTCACCTCTGGGTCTCCATCTCTGAGGTCTGGAATCCTCAATGGAATTCTTTGGCCAACTGTCTTCTTCCAACAAGAGGAAAGCAGGTCCTCGAATCCACCTGCCCTCCTCATTGAGCTCTGCTTTATGTAATTCACGACTAGCGTCGTCAGCGGGGTTGAGTGCCGACGTCACGTGGCGCCATTGTTTTACCTTGGAGTCCTTGTGTATCGTTGCCACTCGATTGGTCACGAAGGAATGGAAGTGTCTTTCGGTGTTTCGTATGTATTGAAGTACTGCCGTACTGTCTGTTGCGGAACACTGATCTGTTCGGCGCTTACACTACTTCTTTCTTTCATGATTGTGCCAATGGAAAGGGAAAAACTGGCATTCCCTCTGCTTGCAGCCTTGGTACTGCTCGTCAGAAACTCCCGTGAAGTGTAAAAGCCTCGAGTGAACTCCAGAGCAGCCATCTATACCACACACCATCTTCTGGCTGCACTCCGTTATCAGGTGATTACGACCCAGGCTGGCGAAGTAGTGACATTCTTCCCTTACGAGGGAAGTTCGCTGAGGAATGTCCGACACATCTGAAGGTGATCTCCGTGGCATAACGAGCAGCGTTCATCGTCCGTTTCTCTGGTTGTCTTCATTCTTGATGTCACCAGACACCACAAGTTTCTTCCTCGACGAGGATTGGCATGAGGATGAGTCTGCATATATTCAGCTTGGTTCTTCTGGTCCTTGTCCCTTGGGGCCTCCTCCGCCTTGTCGACCATATCCATAGTGAATTCCAACATCCACTCGATCCCAGGAGGCTTCCCTTGCTTCCCTTTGTGTTTATGCACGTTATTCACATAGTCGTCACTTATGGTCCTTCATCAACGTTAGTGGTTTCAGTGAGCGAGTTTGATGCTCGGAAGTACTTTTTGATGCTCGGAAGTACTTCCGCACTCCCCCTGGTGAAATATTCCCGGCTCCGCGGTTAAGGTGAGCGTCGGGAGTCCTCTTGAAGTATATAGCGTTTCTTTGTCAGTTTCGGTTTCAGAAAGGTCGTGTCTCTGGTAGTGATAACACCTTTCCGCGATCCTCTGTTGTTGTTGAGATTGTCGGACTGTGTAATCCGATACGGGCCTTTTCCTGTAGGCGGCCCGTTTGGTGGTTCCGGGTGGAGCTCTTGGAGCAGCCAGGCCGGATTTGGGATTGGGGGTGGAGGTTATCCTACCTGCAGGTATAAAAGGATACTGCAGGTTTGCAAGTGTAAGCGGACCCCCGATCAGTGAATGCTTACCGCCAACCCCCACTCTTGGACGTGGTCAGTTTCGGAATGGCGCCACCCCCGAACTGAGGTCCGCACTTGCTGGGGAGGATACTTCCTAAACTATCTGAGTGATGGGTATCGTGTGATGACCCGGAGAAGGTGGTGCGTGGTTTGTTTGGGTCTTTGAGATTGCTATTAACTCTGTTTGTAGCATGGAGCAGTCATTAGAAGTTTCCAGCTGAGGGTCTGACCAGGGGCGTAGAAGGCCACTCCGGATCTATGATATTTTGGTCCACCGAGCCGTCTGTGAAGTATGATGCTGCATCGGCCGGTGTTCAGTGGCTATGGGTTCCTGAGTGTCAATGCTTCCGGAAAGTGGGTATGACGGGTGGAAACACGTTCCCTCTCCCTCCAATGGGATGTTCCCGTCCCTGAAGCGCTGAGTGTTGGGAACCCTCCTTGGGTGGGTGTCGAGGTGTAGCAGCTAGACACTCCTGATTCCTGGGGTTGACATCGTGTCTCGCCCATACCTCGTTGTGGCTGTCATCCCTTCACTCGTTTCCAGAAAGGGTTTTCCTCATGGTAATGACAGCATCTCACCAAAGTCCTCCGTATCGCCTAAAGTCTGAAGTTGCTCCATATGATCTTTCATATTCTGCATCATTGAAGTCAATTGGGTGAGCGTCAGCTGTTAATCCCCCGATTACCGTGGCTGTGTGAGTGACCGGTTAGCATTTCCGTCGTTCAGGGCCTCCAGGTCTTCTATGCTGGTTTCCTCTGCCTTGTTTTCTTCCATGACTGGTGACACAGTGAACTCGATTTGGCTCTTTCGGTGGACAGCTATAGAGACGTTCGGTTAAGCGGGAATGCTCTTCAACTGACACGTCTGCTTGTTTATAAAGATGTCATATAACTGAGGTTATATAAGCCATGTCATACAATCTGAAGTCATGTAAGCGATGTCATACAA
>NW_024746658.1:0-9465 GCF_018991925.1 Homarus americanus | reverse complement strand
TAAAGAAGAAGAAGAAGAAGAAGAAGAAGAAGAAGAAGAAGAAGAAGAAGGCTAGATTACGTTAGGTTACGTTAGGTTACGTTAGGCTAGATTAGGTTAAGTTAGGTTAGGTCTGGTCAGGTTACATTATGCATGAAGGTATTCATTTATATGTATATTTATGATCTACAGGATCGTTTATGGCCAGTCAAAGGCTTCTAGAAAAGATAAATACATAGAAGTTATCACTAATGGCCAATTATCCCTATTTAGTGTAACATACAGTATATATTAGGTGGAGTTCCGCTTTTATTTGTTTGTTTTCGTATTATTTAAGTCATTTATTTGTTAACATTTAGCTTAGAATAAGTAAATATTATACAAAACAAAACATTGAAAACTCACAAGTGAATTTGAATCATATAATCAAGTCGAGATAATAATACCAATACCACGTGCTGGTCAAGCTCCGAAAGAGTTGTCCGGGGGTCTAGCTAACCTCTGGTCGGGGCTTGACCAGCACGAAAAAAAAAAAAAAAAAATTTTTACTAAACGTGATTTTGGCAACCTGTGGTGTAATAGTCAGCATACTCGCCTTGCAAGCGAGTGGACCCCTGTTCGATTCCCGGACGGAGTGAAACTATGAGCATTTTTTTTTTTACGACATTTGGCTTTCTATTTACCAGTAAATGGGAACCTGGATGTTAATCGATTTGCGGATCTTATTCTGGAATAATGGTTAGCCAGTGCAGTTGCCGAGTTGTCCGGTCTTCTCGGACTATTCATTGAAACTGGGTCATACAACTCGTTAACTTAGGGTGTGGTTGTGGTGTTGGCGACAGATTCTAACACCTTTAAACAAATTCACGCCTAGGTTGCTCTAGAGCCGGCCATCCTCGTACACGAAAGGCAACCATTATTGTTACGTGTATAATATTACCATCACTAACACAACCAGCATTATCACTACTATTGTCATCTTCTCAACTATCATCATTCCTTCCCTCTTCCTCCTCCTGCCTCCATATTTTAATAATTATCGTCTCAATTATTATTATTATCATCATTATTTTTATTATTATAAATACCGTATTATTATTATTATTATTATTATTATTTACAATACAACATGTGGCTGGAACAACAGTAGAAATTAGAAATAAGATAAAAAGTTGTATTAAATTAACAATTAAAACACAAACAAGAACCACAGGTACAAGTCGATCAGTTTTTTATCATGAGAGAGAGAGAGAGAGAGAGAGAGAGAGAGACAGAGAGAGAGAGAGAGTCCCTGGCTCACTGTTACGTTATGACAAAGTTGTTGGTAAATATATGGTATGGAAATTGTGTTGATACTCTCTCTCACACACACACACCAACCACAAACAAACAACACATCACAAACAACAAGCAAGCAAATAACAACAATACAAACAATAATACAAAAATTAAACAAATTCTAAAAAACAATATAAACAATCAAACAATAAAACAAACAAACAATAAAGCAAACAAACAAACAAAGCAAACAGACAAACGATAAAACTAACAAACATACATACAAACAATCAAAAAACAAAAACAATAAAACAAACAAACAGACCCTGTTCAACAAACCACCACCACCAAGGACTTCACTATTCTACCACCTCCACCACCACCTCCTACAACTCTATTTATAATCCAAAACGCCCCAAAGGTCACTACTGCCTCGGTGACCTTTGGGGGTTAACACTGCCCACTGGTCTAGATCTGGCGAGAAAACTGCCCCCACCCAAAGGTCACTTGTTGGATGTCACAAAGCGCCTGCTGGGTGATTTAAGTGAGTCTTCCCCCGCCCTCCCCCATCACCCCTCTCCAACCCACCAGTGATGACCTGACCACTGTAGGGTCAAGACCTATTTAGGCGCTGCTCCTGCTGAGCAGCTCTCACCCTTGGCCAATGTTCGGCCCATTCCCCAAGTCCCTCTCCCCGACCCATCCTCACCACCGGGATATCAACATAATCAAAAGTGACATTTCGTTTCGGAAAGAAGTGGAACCAGTGTTGAACAGTTAAGAACAGTGTTTAAGCCAGTGAATTCAGTACTAGACAGTACCAGTGAGAGCCGTGACCCGCCAGTGAGATAAGCACCGCTGGGTACTGACCGCCATCTCCTGACAAGGAGGTGCTAATCAGTCCACTCTGAGAACAACAGTGGGTCGGCTTCACACTTGACTTCGAAATAACACAACACCACCCAGTAGGGTGGGGATAGGTCAACAACTGCAAATATGTTGCCTGTATAACAAGTGAACTACCGTGTGTTGAGCACTGTGTCGTGTGTAGGTGTAGGTGCCCGCGAGGCAAGGCCTATACCCTTGTGGTCACGCTCGGCCATGTGGTGAGGGTTTGTTTACACAAACCCCGTCCTCATAGTGTGCCAAGCTGGTTAGTTCTTTTGAAACTAAAATTGACTTTGATACTGTATCTAACCAGAAAAACAGACATGCTATTAAGAACAAGTGTAGTGTAATAAAAGTGTTTATAAACTGAGAAAACTCCTGTTACCTTAGTCCCCCCGACACCACACTCCCTCCGCGGGAGGCCCGCTCATGGCCTCCCCTCACACCGCTAATACGCTGTACAGTAGATGCCAATCTCCTTTGTCCTCTAAGAGGGTTACGCCTCCCAACCACCGCTGACTTCCTAGGAGTGCCAAGCAGTCCTCGGCCCTCTGACGTAGGCATATAAGTCGAGTCCTGTAACTCCACCATGTCTGAGTTGACTGGAGACCCAGCTACTCGCTTAACTCTCCTGATGCACTGAGTGAGCCAGGCGACTGTGGTGTTGACCTTGACACCAACGGAGAAGATGGCTTTCAACTAGTTCAGTCCAGGAACAAGCGGAAGGCCGAAAAGGCAGAAAGACTTAGAGACAATCAACTACAACCACAACCCCCCATGAGAGTAAGATTATACTTCCCTGAAGGTACATCACCTGAAGACAAGTATCTCTGGCTGAACGATGCGGAAGACAAATATCCTGAGGCTGAGTTTCAGTTCAGAGTCGGTACACAAGATCATGTTCTGATTAGAAACGACCCAGCAGTCATACAGGATCTCCTCACCAATAGCATAAGGGGAATAACCATGGAACAATCATCCCAACCACCGAGCAAGAAAACCATAATAATCATAGGGCTCGACCAGTACCAGACCCCTACACTACTAGAAGCCCATCCCTACATCAGAAGGACGAAGCGACTCAGGGGCAAGAATGCAGTCATTGCAGACTGGGTTGGCTCGGAAGACCCACCCAAGACCATTCGAGTCCGTGGTGCCTATCGGACTCTGAAGGTAACACTCTATCAGCCCCCTAACCGGAGGTGTTACAACTGTCAGCACTGGGGCCATGTGGCCCGGTTATGCCCCTCGACTAAGCCGTGGTGTGGTCTCTGCTCAAGGCAACATGCAACACAGGTTTGCAGAGATACAGTTGCTCAAGGGGGTGTCATCCAACAGAAGTGTATTAACTGCAAAACAGTTGGAGTTCCTGTATGGCACCCTAACTGTTCTAGAGCTCCTACACCCCTTCAGCGCCCAGACCCGCCACCCAGGCAGGTCTCAAGAAACACTAATGCTGCTAGGGTACTCCCTACGGCCAACCCCTGGCCTGCCCTCCCCACCAAAGCTCCAGGATCATCACCAGCAGTCATCGAAAGGTCAGCATGGGGCAACACAGACGTACCGACACAACAGGTAGCTGCCAACACACTCCCTGCACATCGTGAAGAGATCAATGATTTGAAAAATGAAATTAAAGAACTCAAAGCTCAGTTTACAGCTCTAACTGAAATGTTTATGAGCCTCTGTGATACACTAAAGGAAAAAACACCACCAACACAGTGCAGCAACTTCGGAAAAATTACAGTCAAACTGAGGACATTCAGATGTCAGTACCAGATGTGGAAACTCAAGACCCACCAGGAACTAGTGTCCACGCAGAGGAAAATAGTGATACTGGTAACAGTTCTACTGATGCCTCTGTGGACATGGTCAGTGAAGATGAACAAGCACAAACAGAAAATGGTGGTGATGTCGAGTGTAACCAAAGTGTGTTGTTGTCTGCCAATGAAATACAACAATTGTTGAGCCGTACGTGCTCCAGAAATGTTTCCAAAAGGTTAACTGGCCTACTGCCTGCCGAAGGGACAGGCAGCGCAGAAAAGAACAGTATCATACAGTGCCTTTTGCTTCTTTCCAAATACATTTCATAATGGCCAGTGTTAATACCAGACAAAGTTCCAAATACATTTCATAATGGCCAGTGTTAATACCAGACAAAGATACAGAGCGGTGAAGGTGATGAGTTGGAACATCTCATCCCTTAGAAAACGATACCCTGACCTACACCACAAAGTTGTGACTGAGGACATCGATATTGTGTGTCTGCAGGAGTGTCTCACACCCAATGGTAAGCCCCCACCCAGTCTGCCCAATTATGTGTATTATGATCCTAGTTCTACTCACACATGTTTGATGTATGTTAAGAAGTCACTCCCGCATGTACCTCTTGTATCCAAAAAGACTACCAACCTTCAGTACCATGGGATCACTATCCACCTGGGCAACTCCACACTCAACGTGCTAAACGCCTATGCTCCCTCAGATCAGCTTCAGTACACAGATCTCCCAGACTTTTTACACACTGAGCCCACTGTCCTAATGGGTGACCTGAATACTAGACACAAGAAATTAGGTGACTCCACCACTAACACCAATGGTAGGAGACTTATCTCACTTCTCAGCGCATATGAAGATGTTCAAATTATAGGTAATAATGAACCAACACACATCTATGGCGGGGGTCTAGACAAATGTATTGGCTTTAATCTATCATACACAACTCATAGCTCTGATGTTGTCACTGATCTTATGTCTGACCACAGCCCAATCCAAGCTAGTATACATGTAGCCAATGACACCCCCACTGGTGGTAAACTCAACAGACGTAGAATCACAGTCAAGCAAGAACATGAAAGCCAGTTCATAGACTTCATCCATGACTGGTACAAGGACTACAAGCCTGACAATTACCAAAGTTTCCATGACGATCTGATAGATAGGACTTATGTATACTTCACCAACAATGCCTCCACCAAAAAAAGGAGAAAACGTGGTCAGCATAATGGGAACAGGCAACAGCAGTGCTATAATGACCCTGAGCTGAAAAAACTCAGGGCTAGGGTCAGGAGGGTGGGTAAGGGTTACAGACAATGTAGAACACCTCAAATGTTACAATTGTATCAAGCTTCCCTTGCTGCTGTCAGGGAACGTGTAAACGAACTCAGACAAAATGCATGGGAGACATATGTCAACAGCCTGAACCAACACACATCCCTCAGCAAAGCCTGGAAAGACATAAACATAATCAGAGGTAAAAACAGAAGACACGTCTCCCATCCAAACCCTCTGCAAAAGTCGAATGAGCTAATAACAAAGTGGGCTCATGTGTCGAGCTATGACATGTTACCAGCTGGGACTCGGGGACTCCTTGATGCGAAGTCTGTAGAGAGAAGTAATCTTATTAGCTTTATGCTGGGCAAACAGCACGATGAGTGTGATGTTCCATATACTGAGTGGGAGCTTGACGCCGCCCTCGCCAGGGGTAGGTCTACTTCCCCTGGAGAGGACGGAGTCACCTACAACATCATTAGACTACTAAGGCGCGTGCCAGGCAATCCATTGTTGGTATTGTACAATATGAGTCATGCCGAGGGCCAACTACCCACATCATGGACCAGCAGTATTGTTGTATCAATACCGAAACCAGGACAGCCTGATGCCTTTCGTCCCATATCACTAACCAGCTGCCTGTGTAAAACCTTTGAGAGGATGGTTCTTGGCAGACTCTTATATAGAATCAGAGAACACATGTCTCCTAACATAAATGGCTTCACCCATGGTAAAGGTGTACATAATTGCATCACCACATTCCTAACTGTGCATGGTGATGAAAGGCACAGATACACCACATTTCTTGACCTAAAAGCTGCATTTGATATTGCCAATAGGCAACTGATATTGTACGAACTAGCCAAAATGGATATAGGAGGTAGGCTGTTACACTGGATAAGTGGTTACCTAACCAACAGAAGGGCTGCTGCACTGTTTCAGGGTTACAAAAGTGAAGTTAAAGATATGCAACTTGGTACCCCTCAAGGTGGAGTACTTAGCCCCACTTTGTTCAATGTTCTTATGAATGCATTATTAAATTTAATACCAGACAACCCCAGCAATATCTCAATCAGCTATGCTGATGATATTCTTATACATACTAAAACTCATCGTGAAATGCAAACCACCCTGAACCATGTATACGCAGCCTGTGAACACCTCGGTCTTATTATCTCCACTGAGAAAACTAAGGTGTTCAACAAACAAGCTGGTAACCGCAAACGCGGCCCCGCCAAGTTCAAGATAGGTAACAACACTATTGACTATGTTTCTTCTTTTAAATATCTTGGTGTTTCCGTCCCTTGTACCCTACCTGCCATACAACAGCTAACCCGCCAATGTACTGACAGACTGAGACCTCTTAGAAGTGTAGCGGGGTACAGCCCGCACTATGGTGCTAATATTAGAATTGTTAAAACAATGTACCTAGGCTATATAAGATCTCTGATAGATTAACCACGCACCAGCCCTGGTCATTCGTGACGGGAAAGGCGTTGACAAGCTCGAGAAAATGCAAAATAAAGCCCTCAGAATTATCCTAGGATGTCCCATGAGCACTAAAGTACTTAATATGAGGAAAGAACTAGGTATACCCAGTGTTAAAGATAGAATAATTGAAGTCAACCTCATGATAGCCCTGAGGCTTCTGCGTGGTGATCCTGATAACATTGTTTCCTTAAAATTGCTAGAATGTATGAACCATGGGACTACTGAGTCTAAATGGATTCAAACTACAGCTACACATATGAAGATATTTGGACTAGACCACCTGTACAAAGTTGAGACACAACAGCGCTTCCTGCCACCCTGGCGGACAGTTCCCTTCGATATCACAATACCGACGTATCCGCCTAAAAAATTAATTATACAAAGCATTTATCTCCAACACACTGCCAAATTGAGAGCTCTTGAACACATACACACTCTACAGACTGATGATAATATCACACAGACCATCTACACTGATGGATCTCTAAACACCGCCTGTGGGAGGGCTGGAAGTGCTATTGTTGTGACTCAACCTGACGGTAATATAATTGAGAAAGGAGTTAGAATTAACAACTGGGCATCCACTCTACAAACTGAATTAGTTGCCATACTCACAGCTATTAAATTCATTGAAACCACTGTTACTGACAGTCTCATCATCACTGACTCTCTATCCTCACTACTTGCCCTTGGTACCCTCGACTCAGGTTGTCACGATCTTGTCTCTGAAGCCAGACACAAATATGCGTGCCTTGTTGACCGGGGTGTCAGGGTCAAACTGTTGTGGATCCCCTCTCACATAGGCCTCATAAAACATGACAGAGTTGATGCCCTCGCCAAACTCGCGTCTAACAAAGACACCGTTGAATACAATTTGGGTCTGTCAAAAGAACCCTTAAAACTGTAATTAGGAAAGAACTTATTGATGAGTTTGACGCAAGTAGACAAGTGCAAACAGGCACTAGTCGATCTATAGTTTACCATGATGAGATGTATCAAGTGAAACATGTATATGGAGCAAGTAACAAGATCACTAGATTACAAGATGTTGTAACCGCTAGATTAAGGTTAGGATATAAGTACCTCTGGCAGTATGTTCCTCAAGCAGATGTAAACAAAACTAAATGTAAAGTGTGTGGCCATACATATAGCCACACACTTGAACACTACGTCCTCGACTGTGTGAAGATAGAACCTTTTAGGGACAGGTCCAAGCACACTGTGTGTGAAATGGCACAACACTTCATCTCTAATGGCAAGATAGCCGACATATTAAGACTGTATCCACTTTTTTGCACTCAGTAACTATATCAGTTCTCATGTACAGAACCAAATACGCAATGTGCTTGAATACCTCCCACGTAAATGTGAATAATAAAGTGTGAGGCCAGACATACTGCCTCACACGCCTGTTCTCACGCATTTGTGAATAAGTTACCCTCTATGTATAGAACTAAACAAATAATGTAAATGAAATACTGTGTAACTTTCGGTGCCATAATATCCTGACAACCGGGGTTAATTATTATGACCCTTTGTAAACCCTACTCTGTAATCCTTTTGCGCTACCGCTCACAGGATGAGTGTGGGGTGCACAATAAAGTAGCCGCTGCAAGCGGCAAAATCAAATCAACCTCTCCAACCCAGGGTCACAGTGTGTAAGGTTAAGGCGTTTGAATTTTAATTTAGTTGATGATGATATAATGCAGAGGAGGAGGAGGAGGAGAAGAACAAGAACAAGAAGAACAAGAACAAGAAGAACAAGAACAACAACAAGGCTAGATTACGTTAGGCTACGTTAGGTTAGGTTAGGCTAGATTAGGTTAAGTTAGGTTAGGTCTGGTCAGGTTACATTATGCATGAAGGTATTCATTTATATGTATATTTATGATCTACAGGATCGTTTATGGCCAGTCAAAGGCTTCTAGAAAAGATCAATATATAGAAGTTATCACTAATGGCCAATTATCCCTATTTAGTGTAACATACAGTATATATTAGATGGAGTTCCGCTTTTATTTGTTTGTTTTCGAATTATTTAAGTCATTTATTTGTTAAAAGTTAGCTTAGAATAAGTAAATATTATACAAAACAAAACATTGAAAAACTCACAAGTGAATTTGTAACATATAAACAAGTCGAGATAATATTACCAATACCACGTGCTGGTCAAGCTCCGAAAGAGTTGTCCGGGGGTCTAGCTAACCTCTGGTCGGGGCTTAACCAGCACGAAAAAAAACAAAAACAAAAAAAATTTTTTTACTAAACGTGATTTTGGCAACCTGTGGTGTAATCGAACCCCTGTTCGATTCCCAGACGGAGTGAAACTATGAGCATATTTTTTTTTACGACATTTGGCTTTCTATTTACCAGTAAATGGGAACCTAGATGTTAATCGATTTGCGGATCTTATTCTGGAATAATGGTTAGCCAGTGCAGTTGCCGAGTTGTCCGGTCTTCTCGAACTATTCATTGAAACTGGGTCATACAACTCGTTAACTTAGGGTGTGGTTGTGGTGTTGGCGACAGATTCTAACACCTTAAACAAATTCACGCCTAGGTTGCTCTAGAGCCGGCCAACCTCGTACACAAAGGGCAACCATTATTGTTACGTGTGTAATATTACCATCACTACCACAACCAGCATTATCACTACTATTGTCATCTTCTCAACTATCATCATTCCTTCCCTCTTCCTCCTCCTGCCTCCATATTTTAATAATTATCGTCTCAATTATTATTATTATTATCATCATTATTTTTATTATTATAAATACC
>NW_024746657.1:0-27700 GCF_018991925.1 Homarus americanus | reverse complement strand
GTATAACAAAGACCCTCCAAGGAAAACAAAGCCCCCTGATCGAGTATAACAAAGTCCCCTCATCGAGTATAACACATCCCCTGAACGAGTATAACATATCCCCTGTTCGTGTATAACAAAGTTCCCTGGTCGAGTATAGTAATGTCCCCTAATCGAGTATAACAAAGGCCACTGATCGAGTATAACAAAGTCCCCTTATCGAGCATAACAAAGGCCTCTGGTCTAGAATAACAAACCCCCCTGATCGAATATTACAAAGTCCCCTGATCAAGTATAACAAAGTCCCCTGATTGCGTATAACAAAGTCCCCTGGTCGAGTATAACAAAGGCCCCTGATGGAGTATAACAAAGACCATGATGGAGTATAACAAAGTCCCCTGATCGAGGAAAACACAGCCCCCTGATCGAGTATAACAAAGTCCCCTGATCGAGTATAACAAAGCACCCTGGTCGGGTATAACAAAGCCCCCTGATCGAGTATAACAAAGACCCCTGATCGAGTTTCACAAAGTCCCCTGATTGAGTATAATAAAGCCCCCATACCGAGTATAACAAAATACCCTGATCGAGTATATCAAACCCCCCTGGTCGAGTATAATAAAGGCCCTGATCGAGTGTAACAAAGTCTCATGATCGAGTATAACAAATTCCCCTGGTTCGAGTATAACAAAAGCCCCTCATATAGTATAACAAAGGCCTCTGATCGAGCATAACAAAGGCCCCTGGTCGAGTATAACAAAGCCCCTAATAAAGTATAACAAAGTCCCCTGATCGAGAATAACAAATGTCCCTCATCGAGTATAACAAAGTCACCTAATCGAATATAACAAAGCCCCCTGATCGAGTATAACAAAGTCCCCTGGTTGAATATAACAATGGCCCATGATTGAGTATAACAAAGGCCCCTCATCGAGAATAACAAAGGCCCCTCTTCGAGTCTAACAAAGTCCCCTGATCGATTATGACAAAGGCCCTATATCGAGTAAAACAAAGCCAAATCATCGAGAATAACAAAGTCCCCTAATCGAGTATAACAAAGTCCCCTGGTCGAGTATATCAAAGCCCCCTGATCGAGTATAACAAAGTCCCCTGATCGAGTATAACAAAGTCCTCTGGTCGAGCATAACAAAGGCCCCTGGTCGAGTAAAACAAAGTCCCCTGATCGAGTATAACAAAGTCCCCTGGTCGAGTAAAACAAAGTCCCCTGATCGAGTATAACAAAGTCCCCTTATCGAGCATAACAAAGGCCCCTGGTCGAGTATAACAAAACCCCCTGATCGAATATTACAAAGTCCAGTGATCAAGTATAACAAAGTCCCCTGATCGAGTATAACAAAGTCCCCTGGTCGAGTATAACAAAGGCGCCTGATGGAGTATAACAAAGACACTGATGGAGTATAACAAAGTCCCCTGATGAAGGAAAACAAACCCCCTGATCGAGTATAACAAAGTCCCCTGATCGAGTATAACAAAGTCCATTAATCGAGGATAACAAAGGCCCCTGATCGAGAAAAACCAAGCCCTCCGTTTGAGTATAACAAAGCCCTGTGATCGAGTATAACACATCCCCTGATCGAGTATAACATATCCCCTGATCGTGTATAACAAAGTTCCCTGGTCGAGTATAGTAATGTCCCCTGATCGAGTAGAACAAAGCCTCCTAATCGAGTATAACAAAGTCCCCTTGTCGAGTATAACAAAGTCCCCTGATGGAGTATAAGAAAGTCCTCTGATCGAGTATAACAAAGTCCCCTAATGGAGTATAACAAAGGCCCTTGATCGAGTATAATAAAGGCCATTAATCGGGTTTAACAAAGTCCCTTGATCGAGTATAACAATGCCTCTGATCGAATAAAACAAAGTCCCCCGATCGAGTATAAAAAAGTCCTCTGATCGTGTATAACAAAGTCCCCCGATCGAGTATAACAAAGGTCCCTGATCGAGTATAACAAAGTCCCCTGGTCGAGTATAGCAAAGTCCCCTTATCGAGTATAACAAAGTCCCCAAGTCAAGTATTACAAATTCCCCTGATCGAGTATAACAAAGTCCCCTGGTCGAGTATAACAAAGTCTCCTGATCGAGTATAACAAAGGCCCTGATCGAGTATAACAAAGTCCCCAGATCGAATATAACAAATTCCCCTGGTCGAGTATAACAAAGGCCCCCGGTTGAGTGTAACAAAGTCTCCTGATCGAGTATAACAAAGTCCCCTGATCGCGTATAACACACCCCCTGATCGAGTATAACATATCCCCTGATCGTATATAACAAAGTCCCCTGGTCGAGATAGTAATGTCCCCTGATCGAGGATAACAAAGCCCACTGATCGAGTATAACAAAGTCCCCTGATCGAGCACAAAAAAGTCCGCTGGTCGAGTATAACAAATCCCCTCATCGAGAATAACAAAGTCCCTTGATCGAGAATATCAAAGACCCCTGGTCGAGTATAATAAACGCCCCTCATGGAGTATAACAAAGTCTCATGATCTCGAATAACACAGTCCCCTGGTTCGAGTATAACAAAAGCCCTTGATCAAGTATAACAAAGGCCCCTCATCGAGTATAACAAAGTCCTCTAATCGAGTATAACAAAGGCCCCTCATCGAGTCTACCAAAGGCCCCTCATCGAGTATAACAAAGTCACCTAATCGAATATAACAAAGTCCCTCATCGAGTATAACAAAGTCCCCTCATCGAATATAAGAAAGCCCCCTGATCGAAAATAACAAAGTCCCCTGATCGAGTATAACAAACTCCCCTTGTCGAGTATAATAAATTTCCCTGATCGAGTATTACTAAGTCTCATGATCGAGTATAACAAATTCCCCTGGTTCGAGTATAACAAAATCCCCTGGTATGGTATAACAAAGACCCATCATCGAGTAAACAAGAGGCTCTGATCGAGTATAACAAAGTCCCCTGATAGAGTATAACAAAGTCCCATGGTCGAGTATAACAAAGTCACCTGATCGAGTATAACAATGGTCACCGGTTGAGTATAACAAAGCCTCCTGATCGAGTATAAAAAAGTCCCCTGGTCGAGTATAACAAAGTCCCCTGATCGAGTATATCAAAGCCCCCTCATCGAGTATAACAAAGTCCCCTAATCGAGTATAACAAAGTCCTCTGGTCGACTATAACAAAGTCCCCTGGTCGAGAATTACAAAGTCCCCTGATCGAGTATAACAAAGTCCCCTGATCGAGTATATCAAATCCCCTTCATCGTGTATACCAAGATCCCCTGATCGAGTATAACAAATTCCCCTGGTCGAGTATAACAAAGTCCCCTGATTGAGCATAACAAAGTCCCCTGGTTGACCATAACAAAGGCCCCTGGTCGAGTAAAACAAAGTCCCCTAATCGAATATAACAAAGCCCTTTGATCGAGTATAACAAAGACCACTGGTCGAGCATAACAAAGGACCCTGGTCGAGTATAACAAAGTCTCCTGATCGAGTATAACAAAGCACAATCATCGAGTATAAGAAAGTCCCCTGATCGAGGATAACAAAGTCCCCTGATCGAGTATATCAAAGCCCCCTGATCGAGTATAACAAAGTCCCCTGATCGAGTATAACAAAGTCCCCTGAACGAGTATAACAAAGTACCCTGGTCGTGTAAAACAAATTCCCCTGATCGAGAATAACAATGGCCCCTGATCGAGTATAACAAAGCCCCCTTATCGAGCATAACAAAGGCCCCTGGTCGAGTATAACAAAGTCTCCTGATCGAGTATAACAAAGCCCAATCATCGAGTATAAGAAAGTCCCCTGATCGAGTATAACAAAGTCCCCTGGTCGAGTATAACAAAAGCCCCTGATGGAGTATAACAAAGACCCTGATGGAGTATAACAAAGACCCCTGATCAAGGAAAACAAAGCCCCCTGATCGAGTATAACAAAGTCCCCTCATCGAGTATAACAAAGCACCCTGGTCGGGTATAACAAAGCCCCCTGATCGAGTATAACAAAGACCCCTGATCGACTATAACAAAGTCCCCTGATTGAGTATAATAAAGCCCCCATACCGAGTATAACAAAATCCCCTGATCGAGTATATCAAACCCCCCTTGGTCGAGTATAAAAAAGGCCCTGATCGAGTGTAACAAAGTCTCATGATCGAGTATAACAAATTCCCCTGGTTCGAGTATAACAAAAGCCCCTCATATAGTATAACAAAGGCCTCTGATCGAGCATAACAAAGGCCCCTGGTCGAGTATAACAAAGCCCCTTATCAGGTATAACAAAGTCCCCTGATCGAGAATAACAAAGGCCCCAAATCGAGTCTAACAAAGTAACCTGATTGAGTTTAGCAAAGGCCCTTGATCGAGAATAACAAATGTCCCTCATCGAGTATAACAAAGTCACCTAATCGAATATAACAAAGCCCCCTGATCGAGTATAACAAAGTCCTCTGGTTGAATATAACAATGGCCCATGATTGAGTATAACATTGGCCCCTCATCGAGTATAACAAAGGCCCCTCATCGAGTCTAACAAAGTCCCCTGATCGATTATGACAAAGGCCCTAGATCGAGTAAAACAAAGCCAAATCATCGAGAATAACAAAGTCCCCTAATCGAGTATAACAAAGTCCCCTGGTCGAGTATATCAAAGCCCCATGATCGAGTATAACAAAGTCCCCTGATCGAGTATAACAAAGTCCTCTGGTCGAGCATAACAAAGGCCCCTGATCGAGTATAACAAAGTCACCTGTTCGAGTAAAACAAAGTCCCATGATCGAGTATAACAAAGTCCCCTTATCGAGCATAACAAAGGCCCCTGGTCGAGTATAACAAAGCCCCCCTAATCGAATATTACAAAGTCCAGTGATGAGGTATAACAAAGTCCCCTGATCGAGTATAACAAAGTCCCCTGGTCGAGTATAACAAAGGCCCCTGATGGAGTATAACAAAGACACATGGAGTATAACAAAGTCCCCTGATCAAGGAAAACAAAGCCCCCTGATCGAGTATAACAAAGTCCCCTGATCGAGTATAACAAAGTCCATTGATCGAGGATAACAAAGGCTCCTGATCGAGTAAAACAAAGGCCTCCGTTTGAGTATAACAAAGCCCATTGATCGAGTATAACACATCCGCTGATCGAGTATAACATATCCCCTGATCGTGTATAACAAAGTTCCCTGGTCGAGTATAGTAATGTCCCCTGATCGAGTATAACAGAGCCTCCTGATCGAGTACAACAAAGTCCCCTTGTCGAGTATAACAAAGTCCCCTGATCGAGTATAACAAAGTCCTCTGATCGAGTATAACAAAGTCCCCTAATGGAGTATAACAAAGGCCCTTGATCGAGTATAATAAAGGCCATTAATCGAGTTTAACAAAGTCCCTTGATCGAGTATAACAAAGCCCCTGATCGAATAAAACAAAGTCCCCCGATCGAGTATAACAAAGTCCTCTGATCGTGTATAACAAAGTCCCCCGATCGAGTATAACAAAGGCCCCTGATCGAGTATAACAAAGTCCCCTGGTCGAGTATAACAAAGTCCCCTTATCGAGTATAACAAAGTCCTCTAGTCAAGTATTACAAATTCCCCTGATCGAGTATAACAAAGTCCCCTGGTCGAGTATAACAAAGTCTCCTGATCGAGTATAACAAAGGCCCTGATCGAGTATAACAAAGTCCTCTGATCTAATATAACAAATTCCCCTGGTCGAGTATAACAAAGTCCCCTGGTCGAGTACAACAAATTCTCCTGATCGAGTATAACAAAGGCCCCTGTTTGATTATAATAAAGTCTCCTGATCGAGTATAACAAAGTCCCCTGATCGAGTATAACACATCCCCTGATCGAGTATAACAAAACCCAATCATCGAGTATAACAAAGTCCCCTGAAGGAGTATAACAAAGTCCCCTGATCGAGTATAACAAAGTCCCCTGATCGAGGATAACAAAGTCCCCTGATCGAGGATAACAAAGCCCCCTAATCGAGTATAACAAAGTCCCCTGATCGAGAATAACAAAGTCCCCTGGTCGAGTATAACAAAGTCTCCTGATGGAGTAAAAAAAGTCCAATGATCGAGTATAACAAAGTCCCCTGGTCGAGTATAACAAATTCCCGTGATCGAGTATAACAAAGCCGCCTGATCGAGAATTAAAAAGTCCCCTGATCGAGTACAACAAAGTCCCCTGATCGAGTATAACGAAGGCCCCCGGTTGAATGTAACAAAGTCTCCTGATCGAGTATAACAAAGTCCCCTGATCATGTATAACACATCCCCTGATGGAGTATAACATATCCCCTGATCGTATATAACAAAGTCCCCTGGTCGAGATAGTAATGTCCCCTGATCGAGGATAACAAAGCCCACTGATCGAGTATAACAAAGTCCCCTGATCGAGCACAAAAAAGTCCGCTGGTCGAGTATAACAAATCCCCTCATCGAGAATAACAAAGTCACTTGATCGAGAATATCAAAGCCCCCTGGTCGAGTTTAATAAAGGCCCCTCATGGAGTATAACAAAGTCTCATGATCTCGAATAACACAGTCCCCTGGTTCGAGTATAACAAAAGCCCTTGATCAAGTATAACAAAGGCCCCTCATCGAGTATAACAAAGTCCTCTAATCGAGTATAACAAAGGCCTCTCATCGAGTCTACCAAAGGCCCCTCATCGAGTATAACAAAGTCACCTAATCGAATATAACAAAGTCCCTCATCGAGTATAACAAAGTCCCCTCATCGAATATAAGAAAGCCCCCTGATCGAATATAACAAAGTCCCCTGATCGAGTATAACAAAAGCCCTTGATCGAGTATAACAAACTCCCCTGGTCGAGTATAATAAATTTCCCTGATCGAGTATAACTAAGTCTCATGATCGAGTATAACAAATTCCCCTGGTTCGAGTATAACAAAATCCCCTGGTATGGTATAACAAAGACCCCTCATCGAGTAAACAAGCGGCTCTGATCGAGTATAACAAAGTCCCATGATAGAGTATAACAAAGTCCCATGGTCGAGTATAACAAAGTCACCTGATCGAGTATAACAAAGGCCACCGGTTGAGTATAACAAAGCCTCCTGATCGAGTATAAAAAAGTCCTATGGTCGAGTATAACAAAGTCCCCTGATCGAGTATCTCAAAGCCCCCTCATCGAGTATAACAAAGTCCCCTAATCGAATATAACAAAGTCCTCTGGTCGACTATAACAAAGTCCCCTGGTCGAGTATTACAAAGTCCCCTGATCGAGTATAACAAAGTCCCCTGATCGAGTATATCAAATCCCCTTCATCGTGTATACCAAGATCCCCTGATCGAGTATAACAAATTCCCCTGGTCGAGTATAACAAAATCCCCCTGGTTGAATATAACAATGGCTCATGATCGAGTATAACAAAGGCCTCTCATCGAGTATAACAAAGGCCCCTCTTCGAGTCTAACAAAGTCCCCTGATCGATTATGACAAAGGCCCTTGATCGAGTATAAGAAAGCCCAATCATCGAGTATAACAAAGTCCCCTGATCGAGTATAACAAAGTCCCCTGGTCGAGGAAAACAAAGCCCCCTGATCAAGTATAACAAAGTCCCCTGATTGAGCATAACAAAGTCCCCTGGTTGACCATAACAAAGGCCCCTGGTCGAGTAAAACAAAGTCCCCTAATCGAATATAACAAAGCCCTTTGATCGAGTATAACAAAGACCACTGGTCGAGCATAACAAAGGACCCTGGTCGAGTATAACAAAGTCTCCTGATCGAGTATAACAAAGCCCAATCATCGAGAATAAGAAAGTCCCCTGATCGAGTATAACAAAGTCCCCTGATCGAGTATATCAAAGCCCCCTGATCGAGTATAACAAAGTCCCCTGATCGAGTATAACAAAGTCCCCTGATCGAGTATAACAAAGTACCCTGGTCGAGTAAAACAAATTCCCCTGATCGAGAATAACAAAGGCCCCTGATCGAGTATAACAAAGTCCCCTTATCGAGCATAACAAAGGCCCCTGGTCGAGTATAACAAAGCCCCCCTGATCGAATATTACAAAGTCCAGTGATCAAGTATAACAAACTCCCCTGATCGAGTATAACAAAGTCCCCTGGTCGAGTATAACAAAAGCCCCTGATGGAGTATATCAAAGACCCTGATGGAGTATAACAAAGACCCCTGATCAAGGAAAACAAAGCCCCCTGATCGAGTATAAGAAAGTCTCCTCATCGAGTATAACACATCCCCTGAACGAGTATAACATATCCCCTGTTCGTGTATAACAAAGTTCCCTGGTCGAGTATAGTAATGTCCCCTAATCGAGTATAACAAAGGCCACTGATCGAGTATAACAAAGTCCCCTTATCGAGCATAACAAATGCCTCTGGTCGAGAATAACAAAGCCCCCCTGATCGAATATTACAAAGTCCCCTGATCAAGTATAACAAAGTCCCCTGATTGAGTATAACAAAGTCCCCTGGTCGAGTATAACAAAGGTCCCTGATGGAGTATAACAAAGACCATGATGGAGTATAACAAAGTCCCCTGATCGAGTATAACAAAGCACCCTGGTCGGGTATAACAAAGCCCCCTGATCGAGTATAACAAAGACCCCTGATCGAGTATAACAAAGTCCCCTGATTGAGTATAATATAGCCCCCATACCGAGTATAACAAAATCCCCTGATCGAGTATATCAAACCCCCCTGGTCGAGTATAATAAAGGCCCTGATCGAGTGTAACAAAGTCTCATGATCGAGTATAACAAATTCCCCTGGTTCGAGTATAACAATAGCCCCTCATATAGTATAACAAAGGCCTCTGATCGAGCATAACAAAGGCCCCTGGTCGAGTATAACAAAGCCCCTGATCAGGTATAACAAAGTCCCCTGATCGAGAATAACAAAGGCCCCTAATCGAGTCTAACAAAGTCCCCTGATTGAGTTTAGCAAAGGCTCTTGATCGAGAATAACAAATGTCCCTCATCGACTATAACAAAGTCACCTAATCGAATATAACAAAGCCCCCTGATCGAGTATAACAAAGTCCCCTCGTTGAATATAACAATAGCCCATGATTGAGTATAACAAAGGCCCCTCATCGAGTATAACAAAGGCCCCTCATCGAGTCTAACAAAGTCCCCTGATCGATTATGGCAAAGGCCCTAGATCGAGTAAAACAATGTCCCCTGATCGATTATGGCAAAGGCCCCTCATCGAGTCTAACAAAGTCCCCTGATCGATTATGACAAAGGCCCTAGATCGAGTAATACAAAGCCAAATCATCGAGAATAACAAAGTCCCCTAATCGAGTATAACAAAGTCCCCTGGTCGAGCATATCAAAGCCCCCTGATCGAGTATAACAAAGTCCCCTGATCGAGTATAACAAAGTCCTCTGGTCGAGCATAACAAAGGCCCCTGATCGAGTATAACAAAGTCCCCTGATCGAGTATAACAAAGTCCCCTGGTTGAGTAAAACAAATTCCCCTGATCGAGTATAACAAAGTCCCCTTATCGAGCATAACAAAGGCGCCTGGTCGAGTATAACAAAGCCCCCCTGATCGAATATTACAAAGTCCAGTGATCAAGTATAACAAAGTCCCCTGATCGAGTATAACAAAGTCCCCTGGTCGAGTATAACAAAGGCCCCTGATGGAGTATAACAAAGACACTGATGGAGTATAACAAAGTCCCCTGATCAAGGAAAACAAAGCCCTCTGATCGAGTATAACAAAGTCCCCTGATCGAGTATAACAAAGTCCATTGATCGAGGATAGCAAAGGCCCCTGATCGAGAAAAACAAAGGCCTCCGTTTGAGTATAACAAAGCCCAGTGATCGAGTATAACACATCCCCTGATCGAGTATAACATATCCTCTGATCGTGTATAACACAGTTCCCTGGTCGAGTATAGTAATGTCCCCTAATCGAGTATAACAAAGCCTCCTGATCGAGTATAACAAAGTCCCCTTGTCGAGTATAACAAAGTCCCTTGATCGAGTATAACAAAGTCCTCTGATCGAGTATAACAAAGTCCCCTGATCGAGCACAAAAAAGTCCGCTGGTCGAGTATAACAAATCCCCTCATCGAGAATAACAAAGTCCCTTGATCGAGAATATCAAAGCCCCCTGGTCGAGTATAATAAAGGCCCCTAATGGAGTATAACAAAGTCTCATGATCTCGAATAACACAGTCCCCTGGTTCGAGTATAACAAAAGCCCTTGATCAAGTATAACAAAGGCCCCTCATCGAGTATAACAAAGTCCTCTAATCGAGTATAACAAAGGCCCCTCATCGAGTCTACCAAAAGCCCCTCATCGAGTATAACAAAGTCACCTAATCGAATATAACAAAGTACCTCATCGAGTATAACAAAGTCCCCTCATCGAATATAAGAAAGCCCCCTGATCGAATATAACAAAGTCCCCTGATAAGGTGTATAACAAAAGCCCTTGATCGAGTATAACAAAGACCCCTGGTCGAGTATAATAAATTTCCCTGATCGAGTACAACAAAGTCTCCTGATCGAGTATAACAAAGGCCCCCGTTTGAGTATAATAAAGTCTCCTGATCGAGTATAACAAAGTCCCCTGATCGAGTATAACAAAGCCCAATCATCGAGTATAACAAAGTCCCCTGAAGGAGTATAACAAAGTCCCCTGATCGAGTATAACAAAGTCCCCTGATCGATTAAAACAAAGTCCCCTGGTCAAGTATAACAAAGTCCCCTGATCGAGGATAACAAAGTCCCCTGATCGAGGATAACAAAGCCCCCTAATCGAGTATAACAAAGTCCCCTGAACGAGAATAACAAAGTCCCCTGGTCGAGTATAACAAAGTCTCCTGATGGAATGAAAAAAGTCCAATGATCGAGTATAACAAAGTCCCCTGATCGAATATAACAAATTCCCTGGTCGAGTATAACAAAGTCCCCTGATCGAGTACAACAAAGTTCCTGATCGAGTATAACAAAGGCCCCTGTTTGAGTATATAATAAAGTCTCCGGATCGAGTATAACAAAGTCCCCTGATCGAGTATAACACATCCCCTGATCGAGTATAACAAAACCCAATCATCGAGTATAACAAAGTCCCCTGAAGGAGTATAACAAAGTCCCCTGATCGAGTATAACAAAGTCCCCTGATCGAGGATAACAAAGTCCCCAGATCAAGGATAACAAAGCCCCCTAATCGAGTATAACAAAGTCCCCTGATCGAGAATAACAAAGTCCCCTGGTCGAGTATAACAAAGTCTCCTGATGGAGTAAAAAATGTCCAATGATCGAGTATAACAAAGTCCCCTGGTCGAGTATAACAAATTCCCGTGATCGAGTATAACAAAGCCGCCTGATCGAGAATAAAAAAGTCCCCTGATCGAGTACAACAAAGTCCCCTGATCGAGTACAACGAAAGCCCCCGGTTGAGTGTAACAAAGTCTCCTGATCGAGTATAACAAAGTCCCCTGATCGCGTATAACACATCCCCTGATCGAGTATAACATATCCCCTGATCGTATATAACAAAGTCCCCTGTCGAGTATAACAAAGTCCCTTGATCGAGTATAACAAAGTCCTCTGATCGAGTATAACAAAGTCCCCTGATCGAGCACAAAAAAGTCCGCTGGTCGAGTATAACAAATCCCCTCATCGAGAATAACAAAGTCCCTTGATCGAGAATATCAAAGCCCCCTGGTCGAGTATAATAAAGGCCCCTAATGGAGTATAACAAAGTCTCATGATCTCGAATAACACAGTCCCCTGGTTCGAGTATAACAAAAGCCCTTGATCAAGTATAACAAAGGCCCCTCATCGAGTATAACAAAGTCCTCTAATCGAGTATAACAAAGGCCCCTCATCGAGTCTACCAAAAGCCCCTCATCGAGTATAACAAAGTCACCTAATCGAATATAACAAAGTACCTCATCGAGTATAACAAAGTCCCCTCATCGAATATAAGAAAGCCCCCTGATCGAATATAACAAAGTCCCCTGATAAGGTGTATAACAAAAGCCCTTGATCGAGTATAACAAAGACCCCTGGTCGAGTATAATAAATTTCCCTGATCGAGTACAACAAAGTCTCCTGATCGAGTATAACAAAGGCCCCCGTTTGAGTATAATAAAGTCTCCTGATCGAGTATAACAAAGTCCCCTGATCGAGTATAACAAAGCCCAATCATCGAGTATAACAAAGTCCCCTGAAGGAGTATAACAAAGTCCCCTGATCGAGTATAACAAAGTCCCCTGATCGATTAAAACAAAGTCCCCTGGTCAAGTATAACAAAGTCCCCTGATCGAGGATAACAAAGTCCCCTGATCGAGGATAACAAAGCCCCCTAATCGAGTATAACAAAGTCCCCTGAACGAGAATAACAAAGTCCCCTGGTCGAGTATAACAAAGTCTCCTGATGGAATGAAAAAAGTCCAATGATCGAGTATAACAAAGTCCCCTGGTCGAGTATAACAAAGTCCCCTCATCGAGTATAACAAATTCCCCTGATCAAGTATAACAAAGTCCCCTGATCGAGGAAAACAAGGCCCCTAATCGAGTATAACAAAGTCCCCTAATCGAGTATAACAAAGGCCCCTGATCGAGTATAACAAATTCCTCTGATCGAGCCTAACAAAGACCCCTGGTCGAGTATAACAAAACCACCTGATCGAATATAACAAAGTCCCCTGGTTGAGTATAACCAAGCCCTCTCATCGTGTATAGCAAAGTCCCCTCATCGAGTATAACACATTCCCCTGATCGAGTATTACAAAGGCCCCCGATTGAGTATAACAATGCCTCCCGAGTGAGTATAACAAAGTGCCGTGATCGAATATAACACATCCCGTGATCGAGTATAACATATTCCCTGATCGTGTATAACAAAGTTCCCTGGTCGAGTTTAGTAATGTCCCCTGATCGAATATAACAAAGTCCCTTGGTCGAGTATAACAAATTCCCCTGATCAAGTATAACAAATTCCCTTGGTCGAGTATAACAAATTCCCCTGATCAAGTATAACAAAGTCCCTTGATCGATTATGACAAAGGCCCTTGATCGGGTATAACAAAGGCCCCTGATCGAGTATAACAAAGTCCCCTTATCGAGCATAACAATGTCCCCTGGTCGAGTATAACAAATTCTCCTGATCAAGTATAACAAAGTCCCCTGTTCGAGTATAACAAAGTCACCTAATCGAATATAACAAAGCCCCCTGATCGAGTATAACAAAGGCCACTGGTCGACAATAACAAAGGACCCTGGTCGAGTATAAGAAAGTCCCCTGATCGAGTATAACAAAGTCCCCTGATCGATTATGACAAAGGCCCTTGATCGAGTATAACAAAGGCCCCTGATCGAGTATAACAAAGTCCCCTTATCGAGTATAACAAAGTCCAATCATCGAGTATAACAAAGTCCTCTCATCGAGTAAAACAAAGTCCCCTGATCGAGTATATCAAAGCCCCCTGATCGAGTATAACAAAGTCCCCTGGTCGAGTATAAAAAAGTCCCTGATCGAGTATAACAAAGCCCCTCTGATCGAATATTACAAAGTCCTTTTTCAAGTATAACAAAGCCCCCTGATCGAGTATAACAAAGTCCCTTGGTTGAGTATAACAAAGTCCCCTGATCGAGTATAACAAAGCCCCCCTGATCGAATATTACAAAATCCCCTTTCAAGTATAACAAAGTCCCCTGATCGAGTATAACAAAGTCCCCTGGTCGAGTATAACAAAGGCCCCTGATGGAGGATAACAATGACCCTGATGGAGTATAACAAAGTCCCTTGATCGAGGAAAACAAAGCCCCCTCATCGAGTATACCAAAGTCCCCTGATCGAGTATAACAAAGGCCCTTGATCGAGTATAACAAAGGCCCCTGATCGAGTAAAACAAAGGCCCCCGGTTGAGTGTAACAAAGCCTCCTGATCGAGTATAACAAATTCCCCTGATCGAGTATAACACATCCCCTGATAGAGTATAACATATCCCCTGATCGTGTATAACAAAGTTCACTGGTCGAGTATAGTAATATCCCCTGATCGAGTATAACAAAGCCCCCTGATCGAGTATAACAAAGTCCCCTGTTTGAGTATAACAAAGTCCCCTGATCGAGTATACCAAAGTCCTCTGATCGAGTATAACAAAGTCCACTGATCGGGTATAACAAAGGCCCTTGATCGAGTATAACAAATTCCCCTGATCGAGTATAACAAAGTCCCCTGGTCGAGTATAACAAAGTCCTCTTATCGCGTATAACAAAGTCTCCTGGATGAGTATAACAATGGCCCTTGATTGAGTATAACAAAAGCTCCTCATCGAGAAAAACAAAGGCTCCTCATCGAGTCTAACAAAGTCCCCTAATCGAATATGACAAAGCCCCTTGATCGATTATTACAAATTCCCCTGATCGAGTATAACAAATTCCCCTGGTCGAGTATAACAAAGTCCCCTGGACGAGTATAACAAAGTCCCCTGGTCGAGTATAACCAAGGCCCCTAATCGAGAATAACAAAGTCCTCTGATCAAATATAACAAAGTCCCCTTATCGAGCATAACAAAGGCCCCCTGATCGAATAATACAAGGTCCCTTGATCAAGTATCACAAAGTCCCCTGATCGAGTATAACAAAGTCCCCTGGTCGAGTATAACGAAGGCCCCTAATGGAGCATAACAAAGTCCCTGATGGAGTATAACAAAATCCCCTGATCGTGGAAAACAAAGCCCCCAGATCGAGTATAACAAAGTCCCCTGATCGAGCATATGAAAGGCCCCTGATCGAGTATAACAAAGTCGGGTGATCGAGCACAACAAAGACCCCTGGTCGAGTATAACAAAACTACCTGATCGAGGATAACAAAGTCCCCTGATTGAGTATAACAAAGCCCCCTAATCGAGTATAACAAAGTCTCCTGATCCAGTATAACAAATTCCCCTGATCGAGTATAACAAAGTCCCGCTATCGAGTATAACAAAGTCCAATAGTCGAGTGTAATAAATTCCCCTCCTCGAGTATAACAAAGTCCCTTGGTCGCGTATAACAAAGTCCCCTGGTCGAGTATAACACAGTCCCCTGGTCGAGTATAACCAAGGCCCCTGATCGAGAATAACAAAGTCCCCTGATCGAATATAACTAAGTCCTCTGATCGAGTATAACAAAGTTCCCTGGTCGTGTATAACAAAGCCCCCGGTTGAGTATAACAAAGCCTCCTAATCGAGTATAACAAAGTCCTGCGATCGAGTATATCACATCCCCTGATCGAGTATAACATATCCCCTGATCGTATATACTGTAACAAGCTCCCCTGGTAGAGTAAAACAAAGTCCCCTGGTCGAGTATAACCAAGGCCCCTGATCGAGAATAACAAAGTCCCCTTATCGAGCATAACAAAGGCCCCTGGTCGAGAATAACAAAGCGACCTCATCGAGTATAACAAAGTTCCCCTGGTTGAGTATAATAAAGCCCCCTTGATTGAGTATTACAAAGTCCCCTGATCGTGTATAACAAAGTCCCCTAATCGAGTATAACAAAGGCCCTCGGTTGAGTATAAGAAAGCCACCTAATCGAGAATAACAAAGTCCCCTGATCGAGAATAACACATCCCCTGATCGAGTATAACATATCCGTTGATCGTGTATAACAAAGTTTCCTGGTCGAGTATAGTAATGTCCCCTCATCGAGTATAACAAAGGCCCCTGATCGAGTATAGCAAAGTCCCCTTATCGAGCATAACAAAGGACCCAAGTTAAGTATAACAAAGCCCCCCTCATCGAATATTACAAAGTCCCCTGATCAAGTATAACAAAGTCCCCTGATTGAGTATAACAAAGGCCCCTCATCGAGTATAACAAAGGCCCCTCATCGAGTCTAACAAAGTCCCCTGATCGATTATGACAAAGGCCCAAGATCGAGTAAAACAAAGCCAAATCATCGAGAATAACAAAGTCCCCTAATGGAGTATAACAAAGTCCCATGGTCGAGTATAACAAAGTCCCCTGATCGAGTATAACAAAGTCCTCTGATCGAGTATAACAAAGTCCCCTAATTGAGTATAAGAAAGGCCCTTGATCGAGTATAACAAAGGCCCTGATCGAGTATAACAAAGTCCCCTGATCGAATATAACAAAGTCCCCTGGTCGAGTATAACAAAGCCTCCTGATCGAGTATAACAAAGTCCCCTGGTCGAGTTTAAGAAAGTCCCCTGATCGAGTATAACAAAGTCCAATGATCGAGGATAACAATGTCCCCTGACCGAGTATAACAAAGGTCCTTGTTTGAGTATAATAAAAGCCCCTAATCGAGTATAACAAAGTCCTTTGATCGAATATAAAAAAGTCCCCTAATCGCGTAAAATAAAGTTCCCTGGTCGAGTATAACAAAGTCCTCTGATCGAGTATAACAAAGCCCAATCATCGAGTATAAAAAAGTCCCCAGAAGGAGTATAACAAACTCCCCTGATCGAGTATGACAAAGTCCCCTGATCGAGTAAAACAAAGTCCCCTGGTCAAGTATAACAAAGTCCCATGATCGAGGATAACAAAGCCCCCTAATCGAGTATAACAAAGTCCCCTAATCGAGAATAACAAAGTCCCCTGGTCGAGTATAACAAAGTCCCCTGGTCGAGTATAACAAAGTCTCCTGATGGAGTAAAAAAGTCCAATGATCGAGTATAACAAAGTCCCCTGGTCGAGTATAACAAATTCCCGTGATCGAGTATAACAAAGCCGCCTGATCGAGAATAAAAAAGTCCCCTGATCGAGTACAACAAAGTCCCCTGATCGAGTATAACAAAGGCTTTGTTATACTCAACCGGGGGCCTTTGTTATACTCGATCAAGGGCCTTTGCTATACTCGATCAGAGGACTTTCTTATACTTGACCAGGGAACTTTATTTTACTCGATCAGGGGACTTTTTTATATTCGATCAAAGGACTTTGTTATACTCGATTAGGGACCTTTATTATACTCGATCAAGGACCTTTGTTATACTCGGTCAGGGGACTTTGTTATCCTCGATCATTGGACTTTGTTATACTCGATCAGGGGACTTTCTTAAACTCGACCAGGGGACTTTGTTATACTCGATAAGGAGGCTTTGTTATACTCGATCAGGGGACAATACAATACTCGACCAGGAAACTTTGTTATACACGATTAGGGGATATGTTATACTCGACCATGGGACCTTTTTTATACTCTATCAGGGGACTTTGTTATCCTCGATCGCATATTCTTAGTGTTATACTTCTCTATCAGGGGACTTTGTTATCCTCGATCAGAAGACTTTGCTATACTCGCTCAGGGGACTTTGTTATACTCGACCAGGGATTGATGGTTGCATTTGACTGTGAACTTTGTTATACACGTTCAAGGGATATGTTATACTCGATCAGGAGATGTGTTTGATTGGACTTTGATATACTCGATTAAAGGGCTTTGATATACTCGATTTGGGGACTTTGTTACACTCGATCAGGGGACTTTGTTATACTCGATGCTTGGGCTTTGTTATACTCGATCAGGGGACTTTGTTATACTCGACCAGGGTCCATTGTTATGCTCCACCAGTGGCCTTTGTTATACTCGATCAGGGGGCTTTGTTATATTCGATTAGGGGACTTTGTTTTACTCGACCTGGGGCCGTTGTTATGGTCAACCAGGGGACTTTGTTATACCGAATCAGGGGACTTTGTTATACTTGATAAGGGGGCTTTGTTTTCCTCGACCAGGGGACTTATGTTATACTCGACCAGGGGACTTTGTTAGACTCGATGAGGGGACTTTGTTATAATCGACCTGGGGCCTTTTTTATGCTCGATTAGGGGACTTTGTTATGCTCGATCAGGGGCATTTGTTATACTATATCAGGGGCTTTTTTTTTACACGAACCAGGGGACTTTGTTATAATCGATCATGAGACTTTGTTATACTCGATCAGGGCCTTTATTATACTCGACCAGGGGGGTTTGATATACTCGATCAAGTTACTTTGTTATATTCGGCATGGGGGCTTTATTATACTCGATCAGGGGACTTTGTTATACTCGATCAGGGGGCTTTGTTATACTCGATTACAGGCCTTTGTTATACTCGATCAAGGGCCTTTGTCATACTCGATCAGAGGACTTTGTTAGACTCGATGAGGGGTCTTTGTTATACTCGATGAGGGGCTTTTGTTATACTCAACCAGGGGATTTTGTTATACTCGATCAGGGGAATTTGTTATTCTCAATTCGCGACTTTTGTTATATGTAATAGATTTTTGTTATACTTCGATCAGTAGGTGATTTTTTGTTATACTTCGACAGGAGTTTTGTTATATGATCAGGGATATTGATCGTGTTATACTCGACAAGCTTTGAAAGAGCATGACTGGTGGGTCCTTGTTGTCGATCAGAGGAATTTGTTATACTAGATCAGGGGAGTTTGTTATACTCGATCAGGGGCCTTTATTATATTCGACCAGGGGACTTTGTTATACTCGATTAGGGGATATTGTTATACTCGATGAGGGGGCTTTGATATACCCGATCAAGGGGCTTTGTTATATTCGATTAGGGGACTTTGTTATACTCGATTAGGCGACTTTGTTATACTCGATGAGGGGACTTTGTCATACTCGATCAGGGGGCTTTGTTTTCCTCGATCAGGGGACTTTGGTATACTCCATCATGGTCTTTCTTATACTCGATCAGGGGACTTTGTATACTCGATCAGAGGACTTTGTCATACTTGATCAGGGGACTTTGTTATACTCGATGAGGGGTCTTTCTTATACTCGATCAGGGGATATGTTATACTCGAACAGGAGGTGTGTTATACTCAACCGGGGGCGTTTGTTATACTCGATCATAACAAAGACCAGTGGTCGGGTATAACAAAACCACCTGATCGAGTATAACAAAGTCCCCTGGTTGAGTATAACAAAGCCCCCTGATCGAGTATAACAAAGTCCCCTGATCGTGTATAACAAATTCCCCTGATCGAGTATAACAAAGGCCCCCGGTTGAGTATAACACATCCCCTGATCGAGTATAACATATCCCCTGATCGTGTATAACAAAGTTCCCGGGTCGAGTATAGTAATGTCCCCTGATCGAGTATAACAAAGGGCCCTCATCGAGTATAACAAAGTCCCTTATCGAGCATAGCAAAGGCCCCTGGTCGAGTATATCAAAGCCCCCTTGATCGAATATTACAAAGTCCCTTGATCAAGTATAACAAAGTTTCTGATCGAGTATAACAAAGTCCCATGGTCCAGGAAAACAAAGCCCTCTGATCGAGTATAACAAAGTCCCCTCATCGAGCATAACAAAGGCCCCTGGTCGAGTTTAACAAAGCCCCCTGATCGAATATTACAAATTCCCCTGATCAAGTATAACAAAGTCCCCTGATCGAGTATAACAAAGTCCCCTGGTCGAGTATAACAAAGGCCCCTGATGGAGCATAACAAAGACCCTGATGGAGTATAACAAAGTCCCTTGTTCGAGGAAAACAAAGTCCCCTCAACGATTATAACAAAGTCCCCTGATCGAGTATAACAAAGTCCCTTGATCGAGTATAACAAAGGCCCCTAATCGAATATACCAAAGGCCCCCGGTTGAGTATAACAAAGCATCGTGATCGAGTATAACAAAGTCCCCTGATCGAGTATAACACATCCCCCAGATCGAGTATAACATATTCCCTCATCGTGTATAACAAAGTTCCTTGGTCGAGTATAAACAAAGACCTTTATCGAGTATATATCAAATTTCAGATCGAGTATAACAAATCCCCCTGGTCGAATATAATAAAGGCCACTGATCGAGTATAACAAAGTCCCCTGATCTTGTACAACAAAATCCCCTGATCGAGTATAGCAAAGGCCCTTGATCGAGAATAACAAATGCCCCTCATCACGTATATCAAAGTCCCCTAATCGAATATAACAAAGCGCTCCTGATCGATTATAACAAAGGCCACTGGTCGAGCATAACAAAGTCCCCTGGTCAAATATAATAAAGGCCCCTGATCGAGTATAGCAAAGTCCCCTGATCTAGTATAACAAAGGCCCCTGATCGAGTATAACAAAGCACCCCGTTGAGTATAACAAAGCCTCTTGATCGAGTATAACAAAGTCCCCTGATCGAGTTAACACATCCCCTGATCGAGTATAACATATCACCTAATCTTGTATAACAAAGTTACCTGGTCTAGTATATTAATGTCCCCTGATCGAGTATAACAAAGCTCCCTAATCGAGTATAACAAAGTCCTCTGATCGAGTATAACAAAGTCCCCTTATCGAGTATAACAAAGTCCCATGGTCGAATATAACAAAGTCACCTAATCGAGTATAACAAAGCCTCCTGATCGAGTATAACAAAGTCCCTTGATCGAGTATAACACATCCCCTGATCGAGTATAACATATCCCCTGATCGTGTATAACAAGTTCCCTGGTCAAGTATAGTAATGTCCCTGATCGAGTATAACAACCCCCCTGATCGAGTATAACAAAGTCCCCTGGTCGAGTATAACAAAGTCCCCTGATTGAGTATAAAAAAGTCCTCTGATCGAGTATAACAAAGTCCCCTGATCGTGTATAACAAAGGCCCCTCGTCGAGTATAACAAAGTCCCATGGTCGAGTATAACAAAGTCACCTTATCGAGTATAACAAAGCCTCCTGATCGAGTATAACAAAGTCCCCTCATCGAGTATAACACATCCCCTGATCGAGTATAACATATCCCCTGATAGTGTATAACAAAGTTCCCTGGTCGAGTATAGTAATGTCTCCTCATCGAGTATAACAAAGCCCCTGATCGAGTATAATAAAGGCCCCTCATCGAGTATAACAAAGTCCTCTAATCGAATATAAAAAAGTCCCCTGATCGAGTAAAACAATGTCCCCTGATCGTGTATAACAAAGTCCTATAATCGAGTATAACAAAGTCCCCTGGTCGAGTATAACAAAGTCCCCTGATCAAGTATAACAAAGGCCCCTGATCGAGTATAAGAGAGTCCCCTTAGCGAGCATAACAAAGGCCCCTGGTCGAGTATAACAAAGCCCCCCTGATCGAATATTACAAAGTCCAATGATCAAGTATAACAAAGTCCCCTGAACGAGAATAACAAAGTCCCCTGGTCGAGTATAACAAAGGCCCCTGATGGAGTATAACAAAGACCCTGATGGAGTATAACAAAGTCCCTTGATCGAGGAAAACAAAGCCCCGTCAACGAGTATAACAAAGTCCTCTGATCGAGTATAACAAAGTCCCTTGATCGAGTATAACAAACGCCCCCGGTTGAGTATAACACACCCCCTGATCGAGTATAACATATCCCCTGATCGAGTATAACAAAGACAAAGTCCCCTAACAAATCTGATCGAGTATAACAAAGACCATGATGGAGTATACCAAAGTCACCTGATCGAGGAAAACAAAGCCCCCTGATCAGTATGACAAAGTTCCCTCATCGAGTATAACAAAGTCGCCTAATCGAGTATAACAAAGTCCCCTGATCTAGTATAACAAAATCCCCTGATCGAGTATAGCAAAGGCACTTGATCGAGTATAACAAATGTCCTTTTCGAGTATAACAAAGTCCCCTAATCGAATATAACAAAGCCCCTTGATCGGGTATATCAAAGCCCCCTCATCGAGTATAACAAAATCCCCTAATCGAGTATAACAAAGTCCCCTGGTCGAATATAATACAGGCCGCTGATCGAGTATAACAAAGTCCCCTGATCTAGTATAACAAATTCCTCTGATCGAGTATAACAAAGCCCCCTGATCGAGTATAACAATGTCCCCTCATCTAGTATAACAAAATCCCCTGATCGAGTATAACATATCACCTGATTGTGTATAACAAAGTTCCCTGGTCTAGTATAGTAATGTCCCCTGATCGAGTATAACAAAGTCCCCTGATCGAGTATAACAAAGCCCCCTGGTCGAGTATAACAAAGTGCCCTGATCGAGTATAACAAAGTCCCCTGGTCGAGTATAACAAAGTCCCCTGATCGAGTATAACAAAGTCCCCTGGTCGAGTATAACAAAGTCCCCTGGTCGAGTATAATAAAGTCACCTGATCGAGTATAACAAAAGCCCTTGATTGAGTATAATAAAGGCCCCTGATCGAGTATAACAAAATCCCCTAATCGAGTATAACAAAGTCCCCTGGTCGAATATATTATAGGCCGCTAATCGAGTATAACAAAGTCCCCTGATCTAGTATAACAAATTCCTCTGATCGAGTATAACAAAGCCCCCTGATCGAGTATAACAATGTCCCCTCATCTAGTATAACAAAATCCCCTGATCGAATATACGATATCACCTGATTGTGTATAACAAAGTTCCCTGGTCTAGAATAGTAATGTCCCCTGATCGAGTATAACAAAGACCCCTCATCCAGTATAACAAAGTCCCCTGATGAAGTATAACAAAAGCCCATCATCGAGTATAACAAAGGAACCAGGTTGAGCATAACAAAGCCTCTTGATCGAGTATAGCAAAGTCCCCTGATCGAGTATAACACATCCCCTGATCGAGTATAACATATCACCTGATCGTGTATAACAAAGTTCCCAGGTCTAGTATAGTAGTGTACCCTGATCGAGTATAACAAAGCCCCTGATCGAGTATAACAAACTCCTCTGATCGAGTATAATAAAGTCCCCTGATCGAGTATAACAAAGGCCCTTGATCGAGTATAATAAAGGCACCTGAGCGAGTATAACAAAGTCCCTTGATCGAATATAAAAAAGTCCCCTCATCGAGTAAATCAAAGTCCCCTGGTCGAGTATAACAAAGTCCCCTAATTGCGTATAACAAAGTCTCCTGGTCGAGTATAACAAATTCCCCTGATCGAGTATAGCGAAGTCACCCTGGTCGAGTATAACAAATTCCCCTGATCGAGTATAACAAAATCCCCTGGTTGAGTAAAACAAAGGCCCCTCATCGAGTATAACAAAGGCCCCCGGTTGAGTATACCAAAGCCTCCAGATCGAGTATAACAAAGTCCCGTTATCGAGCATGATTGAGTATAAAAAGGCCCCTCATCGGCAATAACAAAGACCCCTCATCGAGTCTAACAAAGTCCTCTGATCGAGTATAACAAAGTCCCCTTATCGAGTATAACAAAGTCCCCTGGTCGAGTATAACAAATTCCCCTGGTCGAGTATAACAAATTCCCTTGATCGAGTATAACAAAGTCCCCTGGTCGAGTATATCAAGGCCCCTCATCGAGTATAACAAAGGCCCCCGGTTGAGGATAACAAAGCCTCCAGATCGAGTATAACAAAGTCCCGTTATCGAGCATAACAAAGGCCCCTGGTCGAGCATATCAAAGCCCCCGCGATCGAATAATACAAAGTCCCCTGATCAAGTATAACAAAGTCCCTGATCGAGTAAAACAAAGTCCCCTCTTTGAGTATAACAAAAGCCCCTAATGGAGTATAACAAAGACCCTGATGGAGTATAACAAAGGCCCCTAATGGAGAATAACAAAGACCCTGATGGAGTATAACAAAGTCCCCTGATCGAGGAAAACAGAGCCCCCTGATTGAGTATAACAAAGTCCCCTCATTGAGTATAACAAAGACCCGTCATCGAGTATAACACATATCCTGATCGAGTATAACATATTCCCTGATCGTGTATAACAAAGTTCCCTGGTCGAGTACAGTAATGTCTTCTAATCGAGTATAACAAAGGCCCCTGATCAAGTATAACAAAGTCCCCTGATCGAATATAACAAAGTCCCCTTGTTGAGTATAACAAAGGCCCCTGATGGAGTATAACACAGACCATGATCGAGTATAACAAAGTCCTCTGATCGAGGAAAACAAAGCCCCTTGATCGAGTATAACAAAGTCCCTTGATCGAGTATAACAAAGCACCCTGGTCGAGTATAACAAAGCCCCCTGATCGAATATAACAAAGTCCCCTGATCGAGTATAATAAAGCCCCCATGCCGAATATAACAAAGTAACCTGATCGAGTATATCAAACCCCCCTTGTCGAGTATAATAAAGGCCCTGATCGAGTATAACAAAGTCTCATGATCGATTATAACAAAGTACCCTGGTTCGAGTATAACAAAAGCCCCTGATATAGTCTAACAAAGTCCCTTGGTCGAGTATAACAAAGTCCCCTGGTCGAGGAAAACAAAGCCCCTTTATCGAGTATAACAAAGTCCCCTGATTGAGTATAACAAAGTCCCCTGGTTGACCATAACAAAGGCCCCAGGTCGAGTAAAACAAAGACCCCTAATCGAATATAACAAAGCCCCCTGATCGAGTATAACAAAGGCCACTGGTCGAGCATAACAATGGACCCTGGTCGAGTAAAACAAAGTCCCCTGATCGAGTATAACAAAGCCCAACCATCGAGTATAACAAAGTCCCCTGATCGAGTATAGCAAAGTCCCCTGATCGAGTATATCAAAGCCCCCTAACCGAGTATAACAAAGTCCAATCAAACACATCTCCTGATCGAGTATAACATATCCCTTGAACGTGTATAACAAAGTTCCCTGGTCGAGTATAGTAATGTCCCCTGATCGAGTATAACAAAGCCTCCTAATCGAGTATAACAAAGTCCCCTGTTCGAGTATAACAAAGCCCCTTGATCGAGTATAACAAAGTCTTCTGATCGAGGATAACAAAGTCCCCTGATAGAGTATAAAAAAGGTCCTTGATCGAGTATAATAAAGGCCCCTGATCGAGTATAACAAAGTCTGTTGATCGAATATAAAAAAGTCTCCTTATCGAGTAAAACAATGTCACCTGGTCGAGTATAACAAAGTCCCCTGATCGAGTATAACAAAGCCCCCTGATCGAGGAAAGCAAAGTCCCCCGATCGAGTATAACAAAGTCCTCTCATCGAGCATAACAAAGGCCCATGGTCGAGTATAACAAAGCCCTCTGATCGAGTATAACAAAGTCCCCTGATCTAGTATAACAAAATCCCGTGATCGAGTATAGCAAAGGCCCTTGATTGAGTATAACAAATGCCCCTCATCGAGTATAACAAAGTCCCCTAATCGAATATAACAAAGCCCCCTGATCGAGTATAACAAAGGCCACTGGTAGAGCATAAGAAAAGACCCTGGTCGAGTATAACAAAGTCCCCTGGTCGAGTATAACCAAGGCCCCTGATCGAGAATAACAGAGTCCTCTGATGGAATATAACAAAGTCCCCTTATCGAGCATAATAAAGGCCCCTGGTCGAGCATAACAAAGCCCCCTGATCGAATAATACAAAGTCCCCTGATCAAGTATAACAAAGTCCCCTGCTCGAGTATAACAAAATCTCCTGATCGAGTAAAACAAAGCCCCCTGATCGAGTATAACAAAGTCCCTTGATCGAGTATAACAAAGGCCTCTGATCGAGTATAACAAAGCCTCCTGACTGAGTATAACAAAGTCCCCTGATCGAGTATAACACATCCCCTGATCGAGTATAACATATCACCTGATCGTGTATAACAAAGTTCCCTTGTCTAGTATAGTAATGTCCCCTGATCGAGTATAACAAAGCCCCTGATCGAGTATAACAAAGTCCTCTGATCGAGTATAACAAAGTCCACTAATCGAGTATAACAAAGGCCCTTGATCGAGTATAATAAAGGCACCTGATCGAGTATAACAAAGTCCCCTGATCGAATATAAAAAAGTCCCCTCATCGAGTAAATCAAAGTCCCCTGGTCGAGTATAACAAAGTCCCCTAATTGCGTATATCAAAGTCCCCTGTTCGAGTATAACAAATTCCCCTGATCGATTATAGCGAAGTCCCCTGGTCGAGTATAACAAATTCCCCTGATCGAGTATAACAAAATCCCCTGGTTGAGTAAAACAAAGGCCCCTCATCGAGTATAACAAAGGCCCCCGGTTGAGTATAACAAAGCCTCCAGATCGAGTATAACAAAGTCCCGTTATCGAGCATGATTGAGTATAAAAAAGGCCCCTCATCGACAATAACAAAGACCCCTCATCGAGTCTAACAAAGTCCTCTGATCAAGTATGACAAAGGCCCTTGATCGAGTATAACAAAGGCCCCTAATCGAGTATAACAAAGTCCCCTGATTGAGTATGACAAAGTCCCCTTATCGAGTATAACAAAGTCCCCTGGTCGAGTATAACAAATTCCCTTGATCGAGTATAACAAAGTCCCCTGGTCGAGTATAACCAAGGCCCCTCATCGAGTATAACAAAGGCCCCCGGTTGAGTATATATAACAAAGTCCCTGATCGAGTATAACAAACCCCTTTATCGAGTATAACAAAGTCCCCTGGTCGACTATAACAAATTCCCTTGATCGAGTACAGTATAATAAAGTCCCCTGGTCGAGTATAACCAAGGCCCTCGACGATCATAACAAAGGCCCCTGGGCGAGCATAACAAAGCCCCCCGTGATCGAATGATACAAAGTCCCCTATTCAAGTATAACAAAGTCCCCTGATCGAGTAAAACAAAGTCCCCTGTTTGAGAGTAACAAAGGCCTCCAATGGAGTATAACAAAGACCCTGATGGAGTATAACAAAGGCCCCTAATGGAGAATAACAAAGACGCCTGATGGAGTATAACAAAGTCACCTGATCGAGGAAAACAGAGCCCCTGATCGAGTATAACAAAGCCCCATCGAAAGTATAACAAAGACCTCATCGAGTATAATACATATCCTGGATCGAGTATAACATATTCTGATCGTGTATAACAAAGTTCCCTGGTCGAGTACAGTAACGTCTTCTAAACTGAAAACAAAGGCCCCTTATCAAGTATAACAAAGTCTCGGATCGAGTATAACAAAGTCCCCTTTGTCTAGTATAACAAAGGCCTCTGGATGGAGTATAACACAGACCATGATCGAAAGATAACAAAAGTCACCTGATCGAGGAAAACAAAGCCCCCTGATCGAGTATAACAAAGTCCTTGATCGAGTATAACAAAGCACCCCTGGTCGAGTATAACAAAGCCCCTGATCGAGTATAACAAAGTCCCTGATCGAGTATAATAAAGCCCCTATGCCGAATATAACAAAGTCTCATGATCGATTATAGCAAAGTACCCTGGTTCTAGTATAACAAAAGCCCCTGATATAGTATAACAAAGGCCCCTGATCGAGCATAACAACGTCCCCTAATCGAGCATAACAAAGGCCCCTGGTCGAGTATAACAAAGTCCCCTCATCGAGTCTAACAAAGTCCCCTGGTCGAGTATAACAAAGTCCCCTGGTCGAGGAAAACAAAGCCCCCTTATCGAGTATAACAAAGTCAACTGATTGAGTAAAACAAAGGCCACTGGTCGAGCATAACAATGGACCCTGGTCGAGTATAACAAAGTCCCCTGATCGAGTATAACAAAGCCCAACCATCGAGTATAACAAAGTCCCCTGATCGAGTATAACAAAGTCCCCTGATCGAGAATATCAAAGCCCCCTAACCGAGTATAACAAAGTCCAATCAAACACATCTCCTGATCGAGTATAACATATCCCTTGAACGTGTATAACAACTTTCCCTGGTCGAGTATAGTAATGTCCCCTGATCGAGTATAACAAAGCCTCCTGATCGAGTATAACAAAGTCCCCTGGTCGAGTATAACAAAATCCCCTGATCGAGTATAACAAAGTCTTCTCATCGAGGATAACAAAGTCCCCTAATAGAGTATAAAAAAGGTCCTTGATCGAGTATAATAAAGGCCCCTGATCGAGTATAACAAAGTCCGTTGATCGAATATAAAAAAGTCCCCTGATCGAGAACAACAA
>NW_024746656.1:0-9829 GCF_018991925.1 Homarus americanus | reverse complement strand
CTGATAACAACCACGACCATGATCATAACAACCACGATCATGATTATAACAACCACGACCATGGTTATAACAACCACGACCATGATTATAACAACCACGACCATGCTTATGAATCGGCTGCTTGTCCAATTAACCAGTCCGTTCACACATATTTATATTTGGGTTTTAAGTAACGAACCCCAAACGGTAGTTCCTTTGTTTTATTATAAAAGGTTGTAGATATAATTTCTGAGTGTATATCAACCGTAAGTCTCACTGTCTACGAGTGAATGAGAAGGGGACGGCGTTTATGTATGATAAAGGTTAGGTCACGTCCTTACGATATGAGTTGAGGTGAGCTACTGAAGCTTAAGGGCATCGCAGTGCGTGCTTACAGAAATGCTGAGCTATGGGTCTCGCCCTCTTGGGTGAGTTGCCCGCTCACGTGTCCATCTCATGTCTTATTCATAGACAGTGGAAAGTTACAGGGTGGTGAATCTGAATATAATATCAGATGTATTGACCCATTTATATAATACATTCTGTTGATGAGACAGGGGCCTATTACATCGCTCGGTCACCTACCAGCCGAGCTCCGTGAGGCCTAAATAACTCACAGAGTACAGTACATCCTAGACAACCCTAACCATGTTATAAACAGATATGTAGACACTAAGCTGGGGAAATTACTGTAGGGGTATATAAGACGACTTACACCGTGACAGTACCTCAGAATCCTCTATTGATAACAATGAATATTCTTCATCTACTAAGAAAAGTTCTTTAGGCCTATCTAGGGTATACAGTGTGTCGTTCACAAACCAGGGGAAGGGTTCTAAATGCCATGCATTAAACTCATGTTGCCCTCGCATAGGAATGTGGATCAGAATTGCATTGTGCGTGAGGGTTGACTCCAACAGTGGGTAATGATATTGAACCTCATTGTCATTGAAAATAGGAGTTAAATGATACTGCAACTTGGCTATTTTTAAAGCTTCAAGGAGCGTCTGCACAGGCACAAGCTTCGCGTCCACACGTCCTATCCCGGCATCTACAATGCTGTCTATTAGTTCATTTTTAGAGGTTACAATTTTATGAACTGAAATTTCAGCAGCATGCAAATATTCTGTGAAGTAAAGGAGCCATTCTAACGCCGGGATTGCTTTCTGTAACCTAGTAACAATCCTCGAAACTTGGTTAGACTCCATTATGATTGCATTAACCTTTGATTCTAGAGCAGTAATCGCGTGAAAGGTTTGAGAAATAACACGATTCTGTTGAGATACAGCTTGAACAACAACGTCCATGAAACTATTATCGAATTCATCGAAGCTGTGCTGAGACCATGAAGAATGTCCAATGCTGATTGTAGTTGGCCGTCGACGTTTTCCATCTGACGCGAATGTACGAGTTAACTTTTACTCTCAGAACGTAGTTTCATACAATAGTCATTTGGGACATTTTGCTTCTGAACAGTCTGTAAGGATGTATCAATCACATTATCATCAACTGAGGTAAGACATTTATCTGGGTCTTCTTCAGACGATCCGCGTGCACGACATCTGCGATCTGTGCATTAGGCTTCCATATTTTGAATTTGTTGCCTGCTTCTTTTGAGATTATGCGGAATGGACCAGAAAATTTCGCCGAAAGTTTGGAGTTCCTTTCAGGTTCCTGTAACACAACAGCGTCTCCAACGTTCAGTGCGATAGGTTTAGCATGTTTATGTTGCTTGATGATCATTTCGGCGCGTGACGCCGCTAGCTGTGATCGTACTTGGTTATGAATTTCTGTAAAGACATGAATTTGTTTTGCCGCAAAATCATCCGTATTATATACCGGGTATGGCGCCTCTGTAAGGATGTCGTAAGGCAGACGTTTATCTGTACCATAGACAATATAGTAGGGTGTTTTGCCCGTAGAGCTATTAACTGACCCATTAATCGACGCTGCAACCTGCAGTAACCAATCCTCCCATGCGTATTGAAAACCACTAACCATTGGACAGAGTATTTCTAGGATTTTACGATTGGTTCTTTCAACAAGGCCATTAGCCTGTGGATGATTAGCTTTCACAAAAGTTTGTTTAATTCCATATTGTGTACATATATGCTCTATTAGCTCATTCTTGAACTCTGTTCCATTGTCAGAGAGTAGAACTTTAGGCGTAGTATATGGACATATGAGATTCATCACTAATGCATAGGCTACTGCTTCGGCCGTTTTGCTTTTTAGTGGGACCAAGACCACGAACCTGGAAAAATGATCCACACACACTAAGACGTATGCTGATCCCTGATGACTCATTGGGAGCTGTAACACATCAACAGCGACTGTGTCAAACGGACGGTCTGGTGTAGGATATTGTAGAATCGGGGCAGGTGATCCTGTTGATCCTTTATGTTGAGCACATGCCAAACAATTAGCTACGTGTAATTCTATGTCTTTCTTCATAGAGTTCCAGAAATACTTCTTTCGTAAATCCGCTAAGCATTTATCACGACCTTGGTGACCTGCTTGTGGGACATCGTGGAACAATGATATTACTGCTTTGCGCAACGTGTCAGGTACGGCTATTTGAGACACATTACCCTCAGGAGATTTTCTCGTCCTATTGAGTATGTTATGTCGTAATTCAAACTGACTTAAGGGAAGAAATAACTTGGGGAGTTTAACATCCTCGCCCGATTCGAGAGCAAAAATAACAGCTGACCAATATGGGTCGCGTCGTTGCTCATCTTCCAGCTGCGAAAGAGTGAATGCTGATACAGGCTTTACTGGTGCTATATTTCTTGACAGAGCGTCGGCGACAACATTCGCCCTCCCAGGTAAATACCTAAATTCGGGGTCAAACTCTTGAATTGTCAGATACCAGCGTGCTAATCTGCCTGATAAGTTTCTGCCATGGAACAGTTCGGTGACTGCCGCATGATCAGTAAAAACAGTTATCTTGTAGCCAAAGATAATGTCTTTGAACTTCTTAAGTGCCCACACAACGGCTAACGTTTCTAAATGCGTCACCGAATAACGTGTTTCAGCATCGATTAGTTTGCGATTTGCAAATGCTATCACTCTAAACTTCCCACGCGTGTCCTCTTGCATGAGCACTGCTCCGACTCCAATTCCGGGAGCGTCAGTACAGAGAGTGAAAGGTTGAGTGTAGTCTGGGAATGCTAGAACCGGGGCATTGGTTAGCGCTGTCTTCAATGCCGTAAAACTTTCCTCGTGTTCAGCATCCTATATAAACACTGCATCTTTTTTTGAGCAACCTCGTTCGAGGCGATGCTAATGTTGCATAGTCCTTGATAAAGGAACGATTATAACCAGATAATCCGAGAAGGCTACGCCCACATCCACCGCTGCCACCTATGAATCGGCTGCTTGTCCAATTAACCAGTCCGTTCACACATATTTATATTTGGGTTTTTAAATGCTTAAGTAAGCGGTAGTTCCTTTGTTTTATTATAAAAGGTTATATATATAATTCCTGAGTGTATATCAACCGTAAGTCTCACTGTCTAGGAGTGAATGAGAAAGGGACGGCGTTTATGTATGATAAACGTTAGGTCACGTCCTTACGATATGACTTGAGGTGAGCTACTGAAGCTTAGGGGCATCGCAGTGCGTGCTTACAGGAATGCTGAGCTATGGGTCTCGCCCTCTTGGGTAAGTTGCCCGCTCACGTGTCAATCTCATGTCTTACTCATAGACAGTGGAAGAGTTACAGGGTGGTGAATCTGAATATAATATCAGATGTATTGACCCATTTATATAATACGTTCTGTTGATGAGACGAGGGGCCTATTACATTACTATTATTAGTATTATATGATATATAATTTAGGGACAATAGGTAACACAAACTCACACCCAACATCCAGTTTGTAGAGTCTAGGATGTTGAGCTTGATAATGAGTACAAAGAAGTGACAAAAAAATTCTCTATAAGTCCAATTGGATATGTGGCACTCACAGATAGACCTAAGCTCATTCATGGATTGACAGAATACAGACACCTGCACAACATGTCAACAATCTGCCATTATATAATATATATATACATTAAGTAAGTTGTGTCAAGTTGTGCCCCTGGCTGGTGGCACCCCTAAACATCCCTCAATTTGGTTGAAATTGTTTGGGTTATATTATTTTGGTAGTTCTTATAAAAGGGCAGGGTGGTTGTGATCATATTCTGAAAAAAAAAATTTAACCCCCATTTCGGGACCACCCTAATATATATATATATATATATATATATATATATATATATATATATATATATATATATATATATATATATATATATATATATATATATATATATATATATAATATTTTTTTTTCTGGCAAACTAGGAGTGTGTCCACGTGAGTGACTATTATACACGTGGATTATCATACTCTGGCTCTCGTGTTAGCTCGAATTTGTTGTATGTATACAGGCTTGTTTGTATCAGTAACTGCCTGTCTGTGGTTATATTCCTGCCATTTGCCTCCGAGAATTATAGAAGCAGGCAGGGAGGTAAGGTGCAGGAGACCCCTGATGGCTCCTCAGCTTCTCGTGTTGTCACTCGTGCAATACTCCGCCATCACTCAGACAGGCGGTCACCACCACCTTAGTTAATAGACCCATCCTCACCACTTTGATCTTATCAAAATATATATATATATATATATATATATATATATATATATATATATATATATATATAGATCCTAGTAACATGGATAGGGTAAATCTTGATAAAATCACACAGGGAAGAAAACCTTAGGGAGCACCTTAGTTAGCTTTCGTCTTATTCAGAACATCTTCAGAGCAACTGCTCTGAAGATATATATATATATATATATATATATATATATATATATATATATATATATATATATATATATATATATATATATATATTATTAATTTAATAAACACACTACATGCAATCAACACCTCAACCCGCCAGGATTCAGGAGTTAGCGTTCCACAGTCACAGTCTATCTTGCTCTCGTGGGCCGTCTTTCTTGATTTGGTGTTGTTTAATTACACTCAATCGGGCTAACGTTGATTCCGAACATAATAGTTACACTATTACATCAATCATTTCCTTTCACAAGTATGATCTGTTACAAGTGTTTCATATACAGATTTAGTTACTTCTGTATAAACATGTGATCGATTAATAGTGTGGCAGACTGATTATATTTTAATATACACTGAGGCCAGACACTATTCAACAAAGCTAAATCATGAAATTTAATGTCTGAACATAACTTTAAATTATATGTATGTTTACATTATATCAAAGTAGACTCGACACGGAAGGATGTACCAGATTTGTTTGAAGTAATATGCTAACTTTGTCTCACAACTCTTCTGTGTCTATACCAGATAATTTTCTCATTTATTGGAACAAGTTTCATCTGATTGAGTTTGCGGAGGTCAGTTGTGTGTGCTGGGATAGTGTGTATCTATTAGACCCGGCAGGCGCTCTAGTGGAAATTAGCGATGTGATGTTTGAGATGCGACCTTCACTAAAAGACGTTACTGACAAACTTGAGGTAAAGAACAGAGGGAACTTTTAAAGAATAATCATGAAGACACGTGAGGGTTTCATACACGTGAAAACTTGGCAAAAATCAAGGTATATTCTTTTTTATTGCCAGCAACACATTCTTAATCTGTTGCTTCAAGTCTTAAAATCAGTGAAGAGTAAGATCTGAGAGAGAGTTAGGAACTGGTGTGTGTGTGTGTGTGTGTGTCTGTATGTGTACGTGTGTGTGTGTGTGTAGGTATACACGTGTGTGTGCATGTAGGTATACACGTGTGTGTGCATGTATGCACGTGTGTGTATGTATGCACTTGTGTGTATGTATGCACCTGTGTGTGTGTATGTATGCACGTATGCGTGTATGTATATATGCACGTGTGTGTGTGTGTGTGTGTGTGTGTGTGTGTGGTCAAATGACTATGATTATCTTAGAAGAACATGTCCATACAATTACATAAAATCAATTAATCAATCGTAGTGTTATAGTCATGTCTGAGGGTTGGTGACGATCCTCTGACGAGTCCTCTTTTTTTTCACATCTTTGGGAACTTCTTTTTTAATTTAGTTTATGCATATTAATCTGTACCTCCTCCAGCCCTCCTCCCTGAGTCTCAGTTAGGAGCAGTATGGGTACAGCATAGTGAATATACTAAGTATACGTAACACAAGGAGGCAGCGTGGCCAGCACTTCACCTGACCGTCTTCACTTCCACATCTATAAAACTAAGTACGCATCTACAACTGGTTCTACTGACGGTGGCCCGGCGACACTGTAGGACAGAAGGAGAGTGTTGTGTTGCTAAAAGTCTCATAATAATTTTCATTGATTTCGGTTACTTTTCTACGGATGCCGGGGTGCCTCAGGGCTCTCTGTAACCACAAATAGAACCATCTCATAACCAGACGTCTCAGACAACACTATATACTTCGTCCCCACATATCACTAGGAGCCTCCCTTTGCACTTACCTCCCAGGTGATCTTAACAGCACCTCCACTTTCTACCTCGATCATATTGTCACGACACACGCGGGTAATCTAACCTCCAATACCTCTAAAACTCAATTACGAATCATCCCTGACAAACTATGCAATTTTTGGCCCATTCCTCCCATAAATCCTGTCAGTTCTATTTTTTTTTTTTTTTGCGAGTTACGCCCGCTAGGACAAGGGACACCCGCGACCAGATACGCAAATCACCGTGATCCCTTTCTCTAATCCCAGCACTACCATCACCGTTGTCTAGTTCCTCTTACTTGCATTACTCCAGTGCACTGATGACCTACACGTCGTAGTCTCTCCCCCCCCTTGAAAACCTTGAGAGAAAAAAACATACTCGTGATGCAGCTGTTAGTCGCCTGCGTAACATTGACACACCAACATCCTCTTCCTTCCTATTCCTCTTATTCTTATTATTCCTCTTTTTCTTTTATTACTACTCCTATTCTTTTTCTTTCTGTTCTTGTACTTCCTAATCCTATTCTTCCTTCTTCTCTTCTTCTTTCCACTCCTCCTTTCCCCCCCTCCTCCTCCTCCTCCTCTTCTTCCTTTTCTTCTTCCCCCTTTTTTTCCTCCTCTTCTTATTTTTCCTCCTTTTCCTCTACACCATCTTCCTCCTCCTCTTCCTCCTCATCAACATCTTCTTACTCCCCTTTTTCCTCCTCCTCTTCCTTTTATTCTTATTCTTCCTCCCAACCCCTTCTCCTCATCCTCCTCTTCCTCATAGCTCTCACCACAGGAAATCTCGCTGTGTACATATCACTGTCATATAACCTGGAACTATAATATAGGAGGAAAACAGTTCCCTGATCTGTAATGCTCAAGGAAGTTTTTTTTATATAATTGTGCACAGAGTCAGTCTTGCGTGTAGCCGCTGTTGTTTTGTACTTCCCCTGGTACTTAGAGACGGCGAAGTGGGTAGTTAAGAATGGTATATGGTAAGAGAGAGAGAGAGAGAGAGAGAGGTTAATTGTAGGGAGGGAGAGACAGAGAAAGAGGTTGATTGTAGGGAGGGAGAGACAGAGAAAGAGGTTAATCGTAGGGAGGAAGAGACAGAGAAAGAGGTTAATCGTAGGGAGGAAGAGACAGAGAAAAAGGTTAATCGTAAGGAGGAAGAGACAGAGAAAGTGGTTAATTGTAGGGAGGAAGAGACAGAGAAAGAGGTTAATTGTAAGGAGGAAGAAACAGAGAAAGAGGTTAATTGTAGGGAGGAAGAGACAAGAGGTTAATCGTAGGGAGGAAGAGACAGAGAAAGAGGTTAATCGTAGGGAGGAAGAGACAAGAAAGAGGTTAATTGTAGGGAGGAAGAGACAGAGAAAGAGGTTAATTGTAGGGAGGAAGAGACAGAGAAAGAGGTTAATTGTAGGGAGGAAGAGACAGAGAAAGAGGTTAATTGTAGGGAGGAAGAGACAGAGAAAGAGGTTAATTGTAGGGAGGAAGAGACAGAGAAAGAGGTTAATTGTAGGGAGGAAGAGACAGAGAAAGAGGTTAATTGTAGGGAGGGAGAAACAGAGAAAGAGGTTAATTGTAGGGAGGAAGAGACAGAGAAAGAGGTTAATTGTAGGGAGGAAGAGACAGAGAAAGAGGTTAATTGTAGGGAGGAAGAGACAGAGAAAGAGGTTAATTGTAGGGAGGGAGAAACAGAGAAAGAGGTTAATTGTAGGGAGGAAGAGACAGAGAAAGAGGTTAATTGTAGGGAGGAAGAGACAGAGAAAGAGGTTAATTGTAGGGAGGAAGAGACAGAGAAAGAGGTTAATTGTAGGGAGGAAGAGACAGAGAAAGAGGTTAATTGTAGGGAGGAAGAGACAGAGAAAGAGGTTAATTGTAGGGAGGAAGAGACAGAGAAAGAGGTTAATTGTAGGGAGGGAGAAACAGAGAAAGAGGTTAATTGTAGGGAGGAAGAGACAGAGAAAGAGGTTAATTGTAGGGAGGAAGAGACAGAGAAAGAGGTTAATTGTAGGGAGGAAGAGACAGAGAAAGAGGTTAATTGTAGGGAGGGAGAAACAGAGAAAGAGGTTAATTGTAGGGAGGAAGAGACAGACAGGGAAGGAATGGGGAGCAAAAGAGACAGAGAAAGAGGTTAATTGTAAGGAGGAAGAAACAGAGAAAGAGGTTAATTGTAGGGAGGGAGAGACAGAGAAAGAGGTTAATTGTAGGGAGGAAGAAACAGAGAAAGAGGTTAATTGTAGGGAGGAAGAGACAGAGAAAGAGGTTAATTGTAGGGAGGAAGGAGGTAGAGAAAAATAAGTTGTAAATAGTGGGAAGTCTAGAGACAGACAGACGAGGTAAATTGTGTATAGAGAAAGGAAGTTAAGAATCAAAGAAGGAGAAAAAAAGGAGGAGAGGAGAGGAGAGGAGAGAAGAGGAGAGGAGAGTAGAGGAGAGGAGAGGAGAGGAGAGAAGAGGAGAGGAGAGGAGAGAAGAGGAGAGGAGAGGAGAGAAGAGGAGAGGAGAGTAGAGGAGAGGAGAGGAGAGGAGAGAAGAGGAGAGGAGAGGAGAGGTGTGCACTGTACTAAGCCAAACATCCCTCTGCCATTATCGTAACAGATCTCACTCTTAACTGGGTGGAAATACTCGTGCTATTATTTCTATCCCCACAGTAACAATTACCTTTATAAGTGTTTAATTGATGGCTACTGTTTCATGCAAAGAAAAAATATCTATTAAAAGTATGATGGGTTAGATATATATCATGGGTTAGAAAAACATCATGGGTTAGAAAAATATCATTGGTTAGAAATATAGCGTGAGTTAGAAATATATCGTGAGTTAGAAATCTAGTGTGGGCTTGAAATATAGCGTGGGTTAGAAATATATCTTGTGGGTTCAGTTCAGTCCCTTCCCTTTCCATCTCCATTTTCTCTCTTCCTTCCTTTCGTCTCGTCTCAGCTTGTCAGTGTTGTCTGGGGGTCTAACAAGAGCTGAGTGTGGAGGGTATTGCTGAAGTTATTGTTATTGTGACTCCGAGACCGTCATGATGCTCCTCTTCTGGGTGATGGCAAGCACTGCTCTCTCTTTCACTCTTACGTATACACACACACACACACACACCATTGTAGCGTGTCTTACCTCACCTGGCATCTGCGCCTCATTAACACTCATTTACGCCATTACTTTGTTCCGCCGACCTGCAGGTGACCATTGTCGTTTGGGCACAATGTGTGTTTTCATGTCATTTGTGTTTGTGAAGGGAAACACCTGAGTTAAGCTATCAGCATGTGTTTAGAGGTAAAGATGAGAGTTTTTTATTTTATTCACCCGTGAGTTCTGAGAGGGGAAGTTAGGAGCGGGTGTGTGTGTGTGTGGTGTGAG
>NW_024746655.1:0-28398 GCF_018991925.1 Homarus americanus | reverse complement strand
ATGACCCGGGGTGTGAGGGCCGGGAACCGTTTCAACCCCATGACCCGTGGTGTGAGGGCTGGGCACCCCTTAGGTCCATGACCCGGGGTGTGAGGGAGTGCACCTTCAGTGCCATGACCCGGGGTGTGAGGGCCGGGCACCCTTTCAGTGTCATGAAACGGGGTGTGACGGCCGGGCACCCTTTCAGTGCGTTGAAACGGGGTGTGAAGGCCAGGCACCTAAGTGCTGTGAACCGGGGTGTGAGGGCCGTGCACCCCTTTAGGTCCATGACCGGGGTGTAAGGCCGGGAACCGCTTCAACCCCATGATCCGTGGTGAGGGCCGGACAGCCCTTTAGGTCCATGACGGGGTGTGAGGCCGTGCACCCTTTAAGTGCCATGACCCGGGGTGTGAGGGCGGGGACCTTTCAGCCATGACCCGGGGGTGAGGGCCGGGCACCCTCCAGTACAATGAACGGGTGTGAGGCCGGAACCCCTTCAGTGTCATGACCCGTGTGAGGGCCGGGCACCCCTCCAGCACCATGACCCGGGGTGAGGGCCGGGAACCCTTCAGTGCCATGACCCTGGGTGTGAGGGCCGGGCACCCTTCAATGACATGACCGGTTTGAGGGCCGGACACCCTTTCAGTGACATGACCCGGGTGTGAGGTTCGGGCACACCTCCAGCACCATGACCCGGGGTGTGAGGTTCGGGCACACCTTCAGCACCATGATCCAGGTGTTAGGGCCGGGCTCGATTTCAGTGCCAAGAACCGGGTGTGAGGGCCGGGCACCCCATCAGCACCATAACCCGGGTGAGGTTGGGCACACCTCCAGCACCATGACCCGGTGTGAGGTTCGGGCACACCTTCAATGACATGACCTGGGTGTGAGGGCTTGGCACCCCTTAGTGACATGACCCGGGTGTGAGGGCCGGGCACCCTCTCAGTGTCATTTCCCGGTGAGGGCCCGGCACCCTTTCAGTGAAACGGGGTGTGAGGTCCAGGCACCCCTACAGTGCTGCGAACTGGGGTGTGAGGGCCGGGCACCCTTCACATGACCCGGGGTGTGAGGGTCCGCACCACTTCAGTGCCAAGAATCGGGTGTGAGGGCCGGAACCCCATCAGCACCATGACCCGGGGTGTGATGGCAGGAACCGCTTCAACCCCATGACCCGGGGTGAGGCCGGGCACCCCTCAGGCACCATGACCCGAGGTGAGGGCCGGGCACCCTTCAGTGCCAGGAATCGGGTGTGATAGCTGGGAACCCTTCAGCACCATGACCCGGGGTGTGGGCCAGGGCACCCCTTCAGTGCCATGACCCGGGGTGTGAGGGCCAGGCATCCCTTCAGTGACATGAACCGGGGTGTGAGGGCCGGGCACCCTCCAGCACCATGACCCGGGTAAGTGGGCCGGGAACCGCTTCAACCCCATGATCCGTTGTGTGAAGGCCGACACCCTTTAGGTCCATGACCCGGTGTGAGGGCCGTGCACCTTTAGTGCCATGACCCGGGGTGTGAGGGCCGGGGACCCTTTCAGTGCCATGAATCGGGTGTGAAAGCTGGCACCCCTTCAGCACCATGACCGGGTGTGAACGCAGGCACCATAAGTGACATGAGCCGGGGTGGGCAGGGCACCCTACAGTATTATGAACCGGGTGTGAGGGCCGGGCACCTCTTCACATGACCCGGGGTGTAAGATCCAGGCACCCCATTAGCACCATGACCCGGGGTGAGGGGGGCACCTTCAGTTCCATGACCCGGGTGTGAGGGCCAGGCACCCTTCAGTGAAATCACCACGGGGGTGTGAGAGCTGGGCACCCCTTCATTGACATAACCCGATGATGGCCGGGCACCCTTTCAGTGACATGACCCGGGGTGTGAGGGTCGGCACCCTCCAGCACCATGACCCGATGATGGCCGGGCACCCTTCAGTAGCATGACCTGGGGTGTGAGGGCCGGCACCCTCCAGCACAATGACCCGGGGTGTGAGGGCAGGGAACCTTCAGTGTCATGACCCGGGGTGAGGGCCGGGCACCCTCCAGCACCATGACCCGGGTGTGGGGGCCGAACCCCTTCAGTGCCATGACCCGGGTGTGAGGGCCGGCACCCCTTCAATGACATGACCCGGGTTTGAGGGCCGGACACCCTTTCAGTGACATGACCGGGGTGTGAGGTTCGGGCACACCTCCAGCACCATGACCCGGGGTGGGGCCAGGCACCCCATTAGCACCATGACCCGGATGAGGGCGGGCACCCAGTGCCATGACGGGTGTGAGGGCCGGCACCCCTTCAATGACATGACCCGGGTTTGAGGGCCGGTCACCTTTCAGTGACATGACCCGGGTGTGACGTTCGGTCACACCTCCAGCACCATGACCGGGGTGTGAGGTTCGGGCACACCTTCAGTGCCATGACCCGGGTGTGAGGGCCGGGCACCCCTTCAGCACCATGATCTAGGGTGTTAGGGCCGGGCGGGCTCGATTTCAGTGCCAAGAACAGGGGTGTGAGGGCGGGCACCCCATCAGCACCATAACCCGGGTGTGAGGTTCGGCACACCTTCAATGACATGACCCGGTGTGAGGTTCGGGCACACCTCCAGCACCATGACCCGGGGTGTGAGGTTCGGGCACACCTTCAATGACATGACCCGGGGTGTGAGGGCCGGGCACCCCTTTAGTGACATGACCGCCGGGCACCCCTCAGACACCATGACCCGGTGTTTGAGGTCAGGGGACCTTTCAGTGCCATGAATCGGGGTGTGAAAGCGAGCATCCTTCAGCACCATGACCCGGGGTGTGAGGCCAGGCACTGCAGTGCCATGACCTGGGTGTGAGGGCGGGCACCCTCCACCACCATGACCAGGGGTGAGGGCCGGGAACTGTTTCAACCCCATGACCCGTGGTGTGAGGCTGGGCACCCCTTTAGGTCCATGACCTGGGGTGTGAGCCGTGCCCCTTCCAGCATGACCCGGGGTGTGAGCCGCACCCTTCAGTGTCATGAATCAGGGGTGTGAGGCCTGGCACCCTTTCAGTGCCATGAAACAGGGTGTGAGGCCAGGCACCCCTTCCACATGACCCGGGGAGTGAGGTCGGCACCACTTCAGTGAAATGAATCAGGGGTGTGAGGGCCAGGCACCCCTTCAGCACCATTACCCAGAGTGTTAGAGCCGGGCTCGATTTCAGTGCCAAGAATCGGGGTGTGGGGGCCGGGAACCCCATCAGCACCATGACCCTGGGTGTGATGGCAGTGAACCACTTCAACCCCTATGACCCGGGGTGTGAGGGCCGGGCACCCTCCAGGCACCATGACCCGAGGTGTGAGGGCCAGGCCCCCTTCAGTGCCAGGAATCGGGGTGTGAAGCCAGGAACCCTTCAGCACCATGACCCGGGGTGTGAGGCCAGGAACCCCTTCAGTGCCATGACCGGGGTGGGGCCAGGACCGCTTCAACCCTATGATCCGTGGTGTGGGGGCCGGGCACCTTTGGGTCCATGACCGGGGTGTGAGGGCCGGGGACCTCAGTGCCATGAATCGGGGTGTGAAAGCCGGGCACCCCTTCAGCACCATGACCCGGGTGTGAGGGCCAGGCACCTTCAGTGCCGTGACCCGGTGTGAGCCAGGCACCTTCAGTGACATGACGGGGTGTGAGGGCCGGGCACCCCTTTAGCACCATGACCCGGGGTGTGGGGCGGGCACCCCTCCAGCACCATGACCCGGGGTGTGGGGCGGGAACCGCGTCAACCCCATGATCCGTGGTGTGAGGCCAGGCACCCCTTTGGGTCCATGACCCGGGGTGTGAGGCCGTGCACATGACCCAGGGGTGTGAGGGCGGGCACCCTTTCAGTGTCATGAAAGCAGGGGTGTGAGGGCCGGGCATCCTTTCAGTGCGTTGAAACGGGGTGGAAGGCCGGGCACCCCTACAGTGCTGTGAACTGGGTGTGAGGGCCGTGCAACCCTTCAGTGCCATGAGCCGGGATGAGGGCCAGGCACCCCTTTAGTGTCAGAAACGGGTTGTGAGGGCCGGCACCCCTACAGAGCTATGAACCAGAGTGAGGGCCGGGCACCCCTTCACAACATCGGGTGAGGGCCGGGCACCTTTTCAGTGCCATGACCCGGGGTATGAGGGTTGGGCACGCCTTCAGAGCTATGACCCGGGGTGTGAGGGCCGGGCAATTTTTCAGTGATATGACCCTGGGTGTGAGGACGGGCACCCCTTCAATGATATGACCCAGGGTGAGGGCGGGCACCCGTTTAGCTCTATGACCACGGGTGTGAGGGCCGGGCATACCTTCAGTGCCGGGGTGTGAGGGCCGGTCACCCTTCAGTGCCATGACCCGGGGTGTGAGGGCCGGTCCCTCCTTCAGTGCCACATTACCCGGGGTGAGGGCCGGGCACTCGTTTAGCTCTATGACGAGGGGGTGAGGGCCGGGCATACCTTCAGTGCCATGGCCAGGGTGTGACGGCCGGGCACCGCTTCAGTGCCATGACCCGTGGTGTGAGGACCGCACCCCTTCAGTGACATGACCCAGGGCGTCAGGGCCGGACACCCCTTCAGTGCCATGAGCCGGGGTGTGAGTGCCAGGCACCCCTTCAGCACCATTACCCAGAGTGTTAGGGCCGGGCTCGATTTCAGAGCCAAGAATCGGGGTGTGAGGGCCGGGCACCCCATCAGCACCATGACCGGGGTGTGATGGCGGGAACTCTCAACCCCATGACCCGGGGTGTGAGGGCGGGCACCCCTCAGGCACCATGACCCGAGGTGTGAGGGCTGGGCACCTTCAGTGCCATGAATCGGGGTGTGGAGGCCAGACCCATAGATGCTTTGAAAAAGGTGTGTGGTCCGGGCACCCTTCACTTGACCCGGGGTATCAGGACCGGGCACCTCCAGCACCATGACCTGGGGTGTGAGCGCGGGCACCCCATAAGTGACATGAGCCGGGTGGGGGGGCAGGGCACCCCTACAGTATTATGAACCGGGGTGAGGGCCGGGCACCTCTACACATGACCCGGGGTGTAAGGGCCAGGCACCCATTAGCACCATGACCGGGGTGTGAGGGCGGGCACCCCTTCAGTACCATGACCGGGGTGAAAGCAGGAACCCCTTCAGCACCATGACCCGGGTGAGCACCCTACAGTATTATAGACAGGTGTGAGGCCGGGCACCTCTTCCTGGCCAGGGGTGTAGGGCCAGGCACCCCATGCACATGACCCAGGGTGGGGCCAGGCACCCCTTCAGTGAAATCACGGGGATGTGAGAACTGGGCACCTTCATTGACATAACCCGGGATGATGGCCGGAGCCTTGCCTCAGTGACATGCCCCCAGGGGTGTGAGGCAGGCACCCCTACAGCACCATGATGACCCAGGATGAGGGGCCAGGCACCCTTCAATGGCACATGACCCGGGGTGTGAGGGCCGGGCACCCTCAGCACAATGAACCAGAGGTGTGAGGGGCCGGAACCTTCAGTGTGTCATGACCCGGGGTGTGAGGGCGGGCACCCCTTCAATGACATGACCCCAGGGAGGGTTTGAGGCCGTACACCCTTTCAGTGACATGACCCGGGGTGTGAGGGCCGGGCACCCCTCCAGCACCATGACCCGGGGTGTGAGGGCCGGGAACCCCTTCAGTGCCATGACCCGGGGTGTGAGGGCCGGGCACCCTTCAATGACATGACCAGGGGTTTGAGGGGCGGACACCCTTTCAGTGACATGACCCAGGGTGTGAGGTTCAGGGCACACCTCCCAGCACCATGACCAGGGGAGTGCAAGAGTTCAGGCACACCTTCAGTGCCATGACCTGGGGTGTGAGGCTGAAACCCCTTCCTTTCCTGATCCAGGGTGTTAGGGCCGGGCTGTTCAGTGCAGAACCGGGGGTGTGAGGGCCGGGCACCCCATCAACACCACTTGGGGTGTGAGTTCAGGCACACCTTCAATGACCCAGGGGTGTAGGGCACTTCCCTTTAGTGACATGACCCTGGGTGTGAGGGCCAGGCACCCTCAGACACCATGACCCCGGGTTTTTGAGGTCAGGGGACCTTTTTCAGTGCCATGAATCAGGTGTGAAAGCCAGGCATCCCTTCCTTCCTTGATCCGGTGTGAGGCCAGGCACCCTGCAGTGACATGACCCTAGGTGTGAGGCCATGATCCGGGGTGTGAGGGCCAGGCACCCCTGCAGTGACATGACCCTAGGTGTGAGGGACGGGCACCCTCCACCACCATGAAGGGTGTGAGGGCGGAACCGTTTCAACCCCATGACCTGTGTGAGGGCTGGGCACCCCTTTGTCCACTGACCCGGGGTGTGAGGAGTGCACCCTTTCAGTGCCATGACCCGGGTGTGAGGGCCGGGCACTCTCAGTGTCATGAAACAGGGTGTGACGGCCAGGCAACCCTTTCAGTGCGTTGAAACGGGTGTGAAGGCCAGGCACCCTACAGTGCTGTGAACCGGGGTGTGAGGGCCGTGCACCCCTTTAGGTCCATGACCCGGGGGGGCCGGGAACCGCTTCAACCCCATGATCCGGTGTGAGGGCCGGACAGCCCTTTAGGTCCATGACCGGGTGTGAGGGCCGTGCACCCTTTATGCCATGACCCGGGTGTGAGGGCCGGGGACCCTTTCAGTGCCATGACCGGGGTGTGAGGGCCGGGCACCCTCCAGTACAATGAACCGGGGTGTGAGGGCCGGGAACCCCTTCAGTGTCAAGGTGAGGCCGGGCACAGCACCATGACCAGTGTGAGGGCCGGGAACCTCTTCAGTGCCATGACCCTGGGTGAGGCCGGGCACCCCTTCAATGACATGACCCGGGGTTTGAGGGCGGACACCCTTTCAGTGACATGACCGGGGTGTGAGGTTCGGGCACACCTCCAGCACCATGACCCGGGTGTGAGGTTCAGGCACACCTTCAGCACCATGATCCAGGGTGTTAGGGCCGGGCTCGATTTCAGTGCCAGAACCGGGGTGTGAGGGCCGGGCACCCCATCAGCACCATAACCCGGGGTGTGAGGTTCGGGCACACCTCCAGCACCATGACCCTGGGTGTGAGGTTCGGGCACACCTTCAATGACATGACCCGGGGTGTGAGGGCTTGGCACCCCTTTAGTGACATGACCCGGGGTGTGAGGGCCGGGCACCCTCTCAGTGTCATTACCCGGGGTGAGGGCCCGGCACCCTTTCAGTGCCATGAAACAGGGGTGTGAGGTCAGGCACTACAGTGCTGCGAACTGGGGTGTGAGGCCAGGCACCCTTCCATGACCAGGGGTGGGTCGCACCACTTCAGTGCCAAGAATCGGTGTGTGAGGGCCGGGAACCCCATCAGCACCATGACCCGGGGTGTGATGGCCGGGAACCGCTTCAACCCCATGACCCCGGGTGTGAGGGCCGGGCACCCCTCAGGCACCATGACCCGAGGTGTGAGGGCCGGGCACCCCTTCAGTGCCAGGAATCGGGGTGTGATAGACGGGAACCCCTTCAGCACCATGACCCGGGGTGTGAGGGCCAGGCACCCCTTGAGTGCCATGACCCGGGGTGTGAGGGCCGGGCACCCCTTCAGTGACATGAACCGGGGTGTGAGGGCCGGGCACCCCTCCAGCACCATGACCCGGGGTGTAAGGGCCGGGAACCGCTTCAACCCCATGATCCGTGGTGTGAGGGCCGGACACCCCTTTACGTCCATGACCCCGGGTGTGAGGGCCGTGCACCCTTTAAGTGCCATGACCCGGGGTGTGAGGGAAGGTGACCCTTTCAGTGCCATGAATCGGGGTGTGAAAGCCGGGCACCCCTTCAGCACCATGACCCGGGGTGTAAACGCCGGGCACCCCATAAGTGACATGAGCCGGGGTGTGGGGGCAGGGCACCCCTACAGTATTATGAACCGGGGTGTGAGGGCCGGGCACCTCTTCACATGACCCGGGGTATAAGGGCCAGGCACCCCATTAGCACCATGACCCGGGGTGTGAGGGCAGGGCACCCCTTCAGTACCATGACCCAGGGTGTGAGGGCCAGGCACCCCTTCAGTGAAATCACCGGGGGTGTGAGAGCTGGGCACCCCTTCATTGACATAACCCGGGATGATGGCCGGGCACCCTTTCAGTGACACGACCCGGGGTGTGAGGGCAGGCACCACTCCAGCACCATGACGGGATGAGGCCGGGCACCTTTCAATAACATGACCCGGGGTGTGAGGGCAGGCACCCCTCCACCACAATGACCAGGGGGGTGTGAGGGCCGGGAACCCCTTCAGTGTCATGACCCGGGGTGTGAGGGCCGGGCACCCCTCCAGCACCATGACCCGGGGTGTGAGGGCCGGGAACCCCTTCAGTGCCATGACCCGGGGTGTGAGGGCCGGGCAACCCTTCAATGACATGACCCGGGGTTTGAGGGCCGGACACCCTTTCAGTGACATGACCCGGGGTGTGAGATTCGGGCACACCTCCAGCACCATGACCCGGGGTGTGAGGTTCGGGCACACCTTCAGTGCCATGACCCGGGGTGTGAGGGCTGGGAACCCCTTCAGCACCATGATCCAGGGTGTTAGGGCCGGGCTCGATTTCAGTGCCAAGAACCGGGGTGTGAGGGCCGGGCACCCCATCAGCACCATAACCCGGGGTGTGAAGTTCGGGCACACCTTCAATGACATGACCCGGGGTGTGAGGTTCGGGCACACCTCCAGCACCATGACCCGAGGTGTGAGGTTCGGGCACACCTTCAATGACATGACCCGGGGTGTGAGGGCCGGGCACCCCTTTAGTGACATGACCCGGGGTGTGAGGGCCGGGCACCCCTCAGACACCATGACCCGGGTTTTGAGGGTCGGGGACCTTTTCAGTGCCATGAATCGGGGTGTGAAAGCCCAGCATCCCTTCAGCACCATTACCCGGGGTGTGAGGGCCAGGCACCCCTGCAGTGCCATGACCCTGGGTGTGAGGGATGGGCACCCTTTAGTGACATGACCCGGGTGTGAGGTGAGGGGTCAGGGACCTTTCAGTGCATGGTCAGGGTGTGGCAGGCATCCCTTCAGCACCATGACCCAGAGGGCCAGGCACCCTGCCTCAGTGCCATGACCCTGTAGAGTGTGAGGGGCGGGCACCCTCCTACACCATGACCCGGGGTGTGAGGGCCGGAACCATTCAACCCCGCGGCCCGTGGTGTGAGGCTGGGCACCTGGGTGCAGCCTGGGGTGTGAGCCGTGCACCCCTTCGGCACGACTTCCAGGGGTGTGAGGGCCGCACCCCTTCAGTGTCATGAATCAGGGGTGTGAGCCTGCTGCCTCAGTGCCATGAAACAGGGTGTGAGGCCAGGCACCTTCACATGACCCGGGGAGTGAGGGTCAGCACCACTTCAGTGAAATGAATCAGGGTGTGAGGGCCAGGCACCCCTTCAGCACCATTGCAGAGTGTGGGGCGGGCTCAGATTTCAGTGCCAGAATCAGGGGTGTGAGGCCGAGACCCCATCAGCACCATGACCCTGGGTGTGATGGCAGTAGACCACTTCAGCCTATGTTGGGGTGTGAGGGCCAGGCACCCCTCCAGGCACCATGACCCGGGGTGTGAGGGCCAGGCACCCCTTGGTCTCAGAATCCGGGTGTGGCCGGGAACCCTTCAGCACCGCGGCCGGGGTGTGAGGGGCCAGGAACCCTTCAGTGCCATGACCGGGGTGTAGGGCGGGAACGCTTCAACCCTATGATCCGTGGTGTGAGGGCCAGGCACGCTAGTCCATGACCCGGGGTGTGAGGGGCCGTGCACCCTTTAAGTGCCGCTGACCCGGGGGTGCTGGATATTGGCGACCTTTTCGGTGCCATGAATCAGGGTGTGAAAGCCGGGCACCCCTTCAAGCACCATGACCCGGAGTGTGAGGGCCAGGCACCCCTTCGGTGCCGTGACCCAGCGTGTGAGGCCGAGCACCTTCAGTGACATGACCCGGGGTGTGAGGCCGGGCACCCTTTAGCACCGGCCCGGGGTGTGGGGCCGGCACCCCTCGCCTGGGCGGGGGTGTGAGGGCCGGGAACCGCGTCAACCCCATGATCCCGTGAGGCCGGAGGCACCCCTTTAGGTCCTGACCCGGGGTGTGAGGGCCGTACGCATGACCCAGGGGTGTGAGGGCCAGGCACCCTCAGTGTCATGAGAGCAGGGTGTGGGGCCAGGCATCCTTTCAGTACGTTGAGCAGGTGTGAAGGCCGGGCACCCCTACATTCTCTGTGAACCTGGGTGTAGGAGGCCGTGCAACCCCTTCAGTGCCCTGAGCCGGGATGTGAGGAGCCAGGCACCCCTTTGGTGTCAGGAAACGGGTTGAGGGCCAGGGCACCCTACAGAGCTATGAACCAGAGTGTGAGGGCCGGGCACCCCTTCACAACATCAGGTGTGAGGGCCGGGCACCTTTTTCAATGCCATGACCCGAATTTTATGAGGTTGGGCACGCCTTCAGGCTATGACCAGGGGTGTGAGGGCCAGGCAATTTTTTTCAATGATATCCCTGGGTGTGAGTTGAGCACCTTCAATGATATGACCCAGGGGGTGAGGGCCGGGCACTGCAGCTCTATGACCACGGGTGTGAGGGCCGGGCATGCCTTCAGTGCCATGTCCCGGGGTGTGAGGCCAGTCTCCTTCCAGTGCCATGACCCGGGGGTGTGAGGGCCAGTCCCTCCTTCAGTGCCATGACCCGGGGGGGTGAGGCCGGAGCACTCCGTTTAGCTCTCTGTGACGAGGGTGCTGAGGCCAGGCGCCTTCCGTGCCATGGCCAGGGGTGTGACAGCCGGGCACATCTTCAGTCACCATGACCCGTGGTCTTGGGGCCAGGCACCCCTTCAGTGACATGACCCAGGCGTCAGGGGCCGGACACCTTCAGTGCCTGACCAGGGTGTGAGTGCCAGAGCACCCTTCAGCACCATTACCCCAGAGTGGTAGGAATGGGCTCGATTTCAGAGCCAAGAATCAGAGGTGTGAGGGGCCGGGCACCCCATCAGCACCATGACCCGGGTGTGATGGCCGGGAACCACTTCAACCCCATGACCCGGGGGATGTGAGGGCCAGGCACCCCTCAGGCACCATGACCCGAGGTGTGAGGGCTGGGCACCCCTTCAGTGCCATGAATCGGGTGTGGCCGAGGAACCCCTTCAGCACCATGACCCAGGGGTGAGAGGGCCAGGCACTCCTTCAGTGCCATGACCCAGGGTGTGAGTACCAGAGCACATACAGTGCTTTGAAAAGGGTGTGTGGTCCGGGCACCTTCACTTGACCCGGGGTATCAGGACCGGAGCACCCCTCAGCACCATGACCCGGGGTGTGAGCACCAGGCACCCCCACGCCGTGACGCGCTGAGCCGGGGGTGTGGGGGGCAGTTTCTGATATGAACCGGGGGTGCTGGGGCCAGGCACCTCTACACATGACCCGGGGTGTAGGGCCAGGCACCCCATTAACACCATGACCCGGGTGTGAGGGCGGGCGCCTTCAGTACCATGACCCGGGGTGTGAGGCCAGGCACCCCTTCCAGTGAAATCACCGGGGGTGTGAGGCTGAGCCACCCTTCAGTGAGCCGCCAACCCAGGATGATGGCGGGCACCCCTTTCAGTGACACGGCCCAGGGTGCCAGGGCCCGGGGCACCCCTCCCAACACCATGAGCCCGCAGGGGATGGGGCAGGCACCCTTTCGGCATGACCCGGGGTGTGGGCCAGGGGCACCCCTCCCAGCTGTGACCTGGGGTGTGGGCCAGGAACCCCTTCAGTGTCATGATCCAGAATGTGAGGGCCAGGCACCTCAACACCACTTGGCCAGGGTGTGAGTTCAGGCACCTTCAGTGCCATGACCCGGGAGTGTGAGGCCAGGAGCCCCTTCAGCACCATGATCCAGGAGTGTTAGGGCTGGGCTCGATTTCAGTGCCAGAACCGGGTTGTGAGGCCCGGGCACCTCCTTAACTTGCCCTGGGTGTGTGAGGTTTGGGCACACCTTCAATGACATGACCTGGGGGTGTGAGGTTCAGGCACACCTCCCTTTCCTGACTCCAGGTGTGAGTTCAGGCACACCAGCTAATGGCCTGACCAGGGTGTGAGGGCCAGGCACCCTCGTTTCACCATGACCCGGGGTGTGAGGGCCAGCACCCCTCCAGGCCTGGCCCAGGTTTGAGGTCAGGGACCTTTTCAGTGCCATGGTCCGAGTGTGAAAGCCAGGCATCCCTTCAGCACCATGACCCGGAGTGTGAGGCAGAGCACCCCTTCGGTACCATGACCCTGGGTGTGAGGGACAGGCACCCCTCCCACCACCATGACCCGGGGTGTGAGGGCCAGAACCGTTTCAACCCCACTGACCCTTGGTGTGAGGCTGGGCACTTGCCCCAGGTCCATGACCTGGGGTGTGAGCCGTCACTCCTTCAGTCATGACCCGGGGTGTGAAGGCCGGCACCTCTCAGTGTCATGAACCAGGGGTGTGATGGCCCGCACCTTTCAGTGCCATAAACAGGGTGTGAGGTCCGGCACTACAGTGCTGCGAACTGGGGTGTGAGGCCAGGCACCTTCACATGACCGGAGTGAGGTCCGCACCACTTCAGTGAAATGAATCAGGGTGTGAGGCCAGCACCATTACCCAGAGTGTTAGAGCCGGGCTCGATTTCAGTGCCAAGAATCGGTGTGAGGGCCGAAGACCCCATCAGATGACCTGGGTGTGATGGCAGTGAACCACTAACCCCATGACCCAGGGTGTGAGGGCCAGGCACCTCAGGCACCATGACCCGAGGTGTGAGGGCCGGGCACCCCTTCAGCACCATGACCAGGGGTGTGAGGCCGAGAACCCCTTCAGTGCTCATGACCCGGGGTGTGAGGGCCGGGAACTGCTTCAACCCCATGATCCGTGGTGTGAGGGCCGGACACCCCTTTAGGTCCATGACCCGGGGTGTGAGGGCCGTGCACCCTTTAAGTGCCATGGCCCAGGGTGTGAGGGAAGGGGACCCTTTCAGTGCCATGAATCGGGGTGTGAAAGCCGGGCACCCCTTCAGCACCATGACCCGGGGTGTGAGGGCCAGGCACCCCTTCAGTGCCGTGACCCGGGGTGTGAGGGCCGGGTACCCCTTCAGTGACATGACCCGGGGTGTGAGGCCCGGGCACCCCTCCAGCACCATGACCTGGGGTGTGAGGGCCGGGAACCGCGTCAACCCCATGATCCGTGGTGTGAGGGCCGGGCACCCCTTTAGGTCCATGACCCTGGGTGTGAGGGCCGTGCACCCTTTCAGTGCCATAACCCGGGGTGTGAGGGCCGGGCACCCTTTCAGTGCGATGAAACGGGGTGTGAAGGCCGGGCACCCCTACAGTGCCATAAATAGGGGTGTGAGGGCCGTGCACCTCTTCAGTGACATGACCGGGGACGTCAGGGTCGGGCAACCCTTCAGTGCCATGAGCAGGGATGTGAGGGCCGGGCACCCCTTTAGTGCCATGAATCGGGGTATGAGGGCCGGGCACCCCTACAGAGCTATGAACCAGAGTGTGAGGGCCGGGCACCCCTTCACATGACACGGGGTGTGAGGGCCGGGCACCTTTTCAGTGCCATGACCCGGGGTATGAGGGCTGGGCACGCCTTCAGAGCTATAACCCTGGGTGTGAGGGCCGGGCATTTTTTCAGTGATATGACCCTGGGTGTGAGGGACGGGCACCCCTTCAATGATATGACCCGGGGCGTGAGGGCCGGGCACTCGTTTAGCTCTATGACCACGGGTGTGAGGAACGGGCATACCTTCAGTGCCATGACCCGGGATGTGAGGGCCGGTCACTCGTTCAGTGCCATGACCCGGGGTGTGAGGGCCGGTCCCTCCTTCAGTGCCATGACCCGGGGGGTGAGGGCCGGGCACTCGTTTACCTCTATGACGAGGGGTGTGAGGGCCGTGCATACCTTCAGTGCCATGGCCAGGGGTGTGACGGCCGGGCACCGCTTCAGTGCCATGACCCGTGGTGTGAGGGCCGAGCACCCCTTCAGTGACATGACCCAGGGCGTCAGGGCCGGACACCCCTTCAGTGCCATGAGCCGGGGTGTGAGTGCCAGGCACCCCTTCAGCACCATTACCCAGAGTGTTAGGGCCGGGCTCGATTTCAGAGCCAAGAATCGGGGTGTGAGGGCCGGGCACCCCTTCAGCACCATGACCCGGGGTGTGAGGGCCAGGCACTCCTTCAGTGCCATGACCCGGGGTGTGAGTGCCAGGCACCCATACAGTGCTTTGAAAAAGGGTGTGTGGTCCGGGCACCCCTTCACTTGACCTGGGGTGTCAGGACCGGGCACCCCTCCAGCACCATGACCCGGGGTGTGAGCGCCGGGCACCCCATAAGTGACATGAGCCGGGGTGTGGGGGCAGGGCACCCCTACAGTATTATGAACCGGGGTGTGAGGGCCGGGCACCTCTTCACATGACCCGGGGTGTAAGGGCCAGGCACCCCATTAGCACCATGACCCGGGGTGTGAGGCCGGGGCACCCCTTCAGTACCATGACCCGGGGTGTGAGGGCCAGGCACCCCTTCAGTGAAATCACCGTGGGTGTGAGAGCTGGGCACCCCTTCATTGACATAACCCGGGATGTTGGCCGGGCACCCTTTCAGTGACATGACCAGGGGTGTGAGGCCGGGAACCGCGTCAACCCCGCAGTCCGTGGTGTGAGGGCCGGGCACCCTTTAGGTCCATGACCCGGGGTGTGAGGGCCGTGCACATGACCCAGTGTGAGGCCGGGCACCCTTTCAGTGTCATGGAGCAGGGTGTGAGGCAGGCATCCTTTCAGTGCGTTGAAGCAGGGGTGTGAGGCCGGGCACCCTACAGTGCTGTGAACCTGGGTGTGAGGCCGTGCAACCCTTCCAGTGCCCTGAGCCGGGATGTGGGCCAGGCACCTTAGTGTCAGGAAGCGGGTTGTGAGGCCGGGCACCCCTATGAACCAGAGTGTGAGGGCAGGCACCCTTCACAACCATCGGGTGAGGCCAGGCACCTTTTCAGTGCCATGACCGGGGGTATGAGGTTGGGCACGCCTTCAGAGCTATAGGCCAGGGGTGCAGGGGCAGGCAATTTTTCAGTGATATGACCCTGGGTGTAGGGCACCTTCAATGTTAGGGGTGAGGGCCTGGCACTCGTTTTAGCTCTACTTATCACAGGTGTGAGGCGGGCATACCTTCAGTGCCATGTCCGGGGTGTGAGGGCCGGTCACTCCTTCAGTGCCATGACCCGGGGTGTGAGGCCGGTCCCTCCTTCAGTGCCATGACCCGGGGGTGAGGCCGGGCACTCGTTGGCTCTCTATGACGGGGTGTGAGGGCCGGGCATACCTTCAGTGCCATGGCCAGGGTGTGACGGCCGGGCACCTGGTTCTGTGCCCCCGTGGGTGTGAGGCCAGGGGCACCTTCAGTGACATGACCCAGGGCGTCAGGGGCGGACACCCTTCAGTGCCATGAGCCGGGGTGTAGTGCCAGGCACCCCTTCAGCACCATTACCCAGAGTGTTAGGGCCGGGCTCGGTTCAGAGCCAAGTCGGGGTGTGAGGGCTGGGCACCCCATCAGCACCATGACCCGGGGTGTGATGGCCGGAACCCTTCAACCCCATGACCCGGGTGTGGGCCGGGCACCCTCAGGCACCATGACCCGGGTGTGAGGGCTGGGCACCCTTCAGTGCCATGAATCAGGGGTGTGAAAGCCAGGAACCCCTTCCTTTCCATGACCCGGGGTGAAGGGCCAGGCACTCCTTCAGTGCCATGACCCGGGGTGTGAGTGCCAGGCACCCTTCTGGTGCTGAAAAAGGGTGTGTGGTCCGGGCACCCTTCATGACCCGAGGTATCAGGACCAGGCACCCCTCAGCACCATGACCCGGGGTGTGGTGCCGGGGCACCCCTCAAAGTGACATGAGCCAGGGTGTGGGGCAGGGCACCCCTGTATGAACCGGGGTGTGAGGCCGGGCACCTCTACACATGACCCGGGGTGTAAGGCGGCACCCCGTAGCACCATGACCCGGGGTGTGAGGCAGTAGTACCATGACCCGGGTGTGAGGCCAGGCACCTTCAGTGAAATCACCGGGGTGTGAGAGCTGGGCACCCTTCATTGACATAACCGGGATGATGGCCGGGCACCCTTTCAGTGACATGACCCGGGTGTGGTGGGCACCCCTCCACACCATGACCTGGGATGAGGCCGGCACCCTTTCAGTCTCATGACCAGGGTGTGAGGCCGGGAACCCTCCAGCACAATGACCTGGGGTGTGAGGGCCGGGAACCCCTTCAGTGTCTGACCCGGGGTGTGAGGCCGGGCACCTCAGCACCATGACCCGGGGTGTGAGGTTCGGGCACACCTTCAGTGCCATGACCAGGGTGTGAGGGCCAGGAACCCTTCGCACCATGATCCAGGGTGTTAGGGCCGGGCTCGATTTCAGTGCAAGGGCCCGGGTTGTGAGGGAGGGCGGGCACCTCATCAGCACACCATAACCCTGGGTGTGAGTTGGAGCACACCTTCAATCAACATGACCTGGGGTGTGAGGTTCAGGCACACCTCCAGCACCATGACCCGGGTGTGAGGTTCAGGCACACCTTTAATGGCTTATGACCCAGCAGGGTGTGAGGCCAGGCACCCCTCAGGGCACCACTTGAGCCCGGTGTGGGGCCAGGCACCCCTCAGACACCATGACCCGGGTTTTTGAGGTCGAGGACCTTTTTCAGTGCCGCCAGATCAGGTGTAAGCCAGGCATCCATAGCACCATGACCCGGTAAATGAGGGCCAGAGCTGCCTTCAGTGCCATGACCCTGATTGTGAGGACGGGCACCCCTCACCACCATGACCGGGGTGTGAGACGGGAACCGTTCAACCTTGACCCTTGGTGTGAGGCTGGGCTGCTGGGTCCATGACCTGGGGTGAGGCCGTGCAACCAACTCAGTGCCATGACCCGGGGTGTGAAGGCCAGGCACCTAAAGTGTCGCCAGACCGGGGTGTGATGGCCCGGCACCCTTTCAGTGCCATGAAGCAGGGTGTGGTCAGGCACCTACAGTGCTGCAGAACTGGGGTGTGAGGCCAGCGCTTCACATGACCCGAGGTGAGGGTCAGCACCACTTCAGTAAAATGAATCGGGGTGTGGCGGGCACCCTTCAGCACCATGCAGAGTGTTAGAGCCGGGCTCGATTTCAGTGCCAGAATCGGGGTGTGAGGGCCGGAACCCCATCAGCACCGCGGCCCTGGGTGTGATGGCAGTGAACCGCTTCAGCCCCATGACCCGGGGTGTGACCGGGCACCCTCAGGCACCATGACCCGGGGTGTGAGGCCGGGCACCCCTTCAGCACCATGACCCAGGGGTGTGAGGGCCAGGAACCCCTTCAGTGCCATGACCCGGGTGCTGGGAGCAGGAACCGCTTCAACCCTATGATCCGTGGTGTGAGGCTGGGCACCCCTTTGGAGTCCATGACCCCGGTGTGAGGCCGTGCACCTTTAAGTGCCATGACCCGGGGTGTGAGGGCCTGGGACCCTTTCAGTGCCATGAATCGGGGTGTGAAAGCCGGGCGCCAGCACCATGACCGGAGTGTGAGGCTGAAGCACCCCTTCAGTGCCGTGACCCGGCGTGTGAGGGCCGGGCACCCCAGCCTGAGTGACATGACCCGGGGTGTGAGGGCCGGGCACCCTTCTTTTCCATGACTGGGGTGTGAACCCTTGAGCACCTCCAGCACCATGACCCCGGGGTGTGAGGGCCAGGAACCGCGTCAACCCCCATGATCCGTGTGGTGTGAGGCCGGGCACCCTTTGGGTCAGCCCAGGGTGTGAGGGCCGTGCACTGACCCAGGAGGTGTGAGGGCCAGGCACCCTTTCAGTGTCATGGAAGCAGGGGTGTGGGCGGGCATCCTTTCAGTGCGTTAAACAGGGGTGTGAAGGCCAGGCACCCCTACAGTGCTGTGAACCGGGGTGTGAGGCCGTGCAACCCTTTGTACCATGAGCCCCAGGATGTGAGGCAGGCACCCCTTTAGTGTCAGGAAGCGGGGTGTGAGGGCCAGGCACCTACAGGCTATAATGAACCAGAGTGTGAGGCCAGGCACCCCTTACGCTTATGGGGTGTGAGGCGGCGCACCTTTCAGTCACCATGACCCGGGGTATGAGGTTGGGCACGCCTTCAAACTATGACCCAGGGGTGTGAGGTCAGGCATTTTTCAGTGATATGACCCCTGGGTGTGAGGACAGGCACTCCTTCAATGATATGACCCAGGGGTGGGCCGGGCACTCGTTTAGCTCTATGACCACAGGTGTGAGGGCCGGGCATACCTTCGAATGCCATGACCCGGGGTGTGAGGGCCGGTCCTCGCTGATGCCATGACCCAGGGTGTGAGGCCGGTCCTCCTTCAGTGCCACCGGCCAGGGGTAGGGGCGGAGCCTCGTTTAGCTCTATGATGACAGAGGGTGCCGAGGCCGGGCATACCTTCAAGTCTGCAGGGGGGGTGTGACGGCCAGGCTTTCAGTGCCATGACCCGTGGTGTGAGGGCCGGGCACTCCTTCAGTAACCTGTTGAGCGTCAGGGCGGGACAGCGCTTCAGTGCCGCCGAGCCGGGGTGAAGTGCCTGGCACCTTCAGCACCATGCAGGTGTTAGGGCGGGCTCGATTTCAGAGCCAAAGTCGGTGTGAGGGCCGGGCACTATCCTTTCCTATGACCCAGGTGTGAGGGCTGGGCACCTTCAGTGCCATGAATCGGGGTGTTAAAGCCAGGAACCTTCAGCACCATGACCCGGGGTGTGAGGGCGGGGCACTCTTCAGTGCCGGTGTAGTGCCAGGCACCCTACAGTGCTGAAAAGTGTGTGGTCCAGGCACCTTCATGACCCAGGGGTGTCAGGACAGAACCCCTCAGCACCATGTCCCGGGGTTGTGAGCACCAGGCACCCCCATAAGTGACATGAGCCGGGGTGTGGGGCAGGGGCACCCCTACAGTGGCCACTAATGACCCGGGGTATAAGGGCCAGGCACCCCATTAGCACCATGACCCGGGGTGTGAGGGCAGGGCACCCCTTCAGTACCATGACCCGGGGTGTGAGGGCCAAGCACCCCTTCAGTGAAATCACCGGGGGTGTGAGAGCTGGGCACCCCTTCATTGACATAACCCGGGATGATGGCCGGGCACCCTTTCAGTGACACGACCCGGGGTGTGAGGGCCGGGCACCACTCCAGCACCATGACCCGGGATGAGGGCCGGGCACCCTTTCAGTAACATGACCCGGGGTGTGAGGGCCGGGCACCCCTCCACCACAATGACCAGGGGTGTGAGGGCCGGGAACCCCTTCAGTGTCATGACCGGTGTGAGGGCCGGGCACACCTCCTTTCTGTACGGCGTGTGAGGTTCAGGCACACCTTCGGTGCCATGACCCCAGGTGTGAGGGCCGGGAACCCCTTCAGCACCATGATCCAGGGTGTTAGGGCCGGGCTCGATTTCAGTGCCAAGAACCGGGTTGTGAGGGCCGGGCACCTCATCAGCACCATAACCCTGGGTGTGAGGTTTGGGCACACCTTCAATGACATGACCTGGGGTGTGAGGTTCGGGCACACCTCCAGCACCATGACCCGAGGTGTGAGGTTCGGGCACACCTTCAATGACATGACCCGGGGTGTGAGGGCCGGGCACCCCTCAGACACCATGACCCGGGGTGTGAGGGCCGGGCACCCCTCAGACACCATGACCCGGGTTTTGAGGGTCGGGGACCTTTTCAGTGCCATGAATCGGGGTGTGAAAGCCGAGCATCCCTTCAGCACCATGACCCGGAGTGTGAGGGCCAGGCACCCCTTCAGTGCCATGACCCTGGGTGTGAGGGACGGGCACCCCTCCACCACCATGACCCGGGGTGTGAGGGCCGGGAACCGTTTCAACCCCATGACCCTTGGTGTGAGGGCTGGGCACCCCTTTAGGTCCATGACCTGGGGTGTGAGGGCCGTGCACTCCTTCAGTGCCATGACCCGGGGTGTGAGGGCCGGGCACCCTCTCAGTGTCATGAACCGGGGTGTGAGGGCCCGGAACCCTTTCAGTGCCATGAAACGGGGTGTGAGGTCCGGGCACCCCTACAGTGCTGCGAACTGGGGTGTGAGGGCCGGGCACCCCTTCACATGACCCGGGTTGTGAGGGTCCGGCACCACTTCAGTGCCAAGAATCGGGGAGTGAGGGCCGGGAACCCCATCAACACCATGACCCGGGGTGTGATGGCAGGGAACCGCTTCAACCCCATGACCCGGGGTGTGAGGGCCGTGAACCCCTTCAGTGACATGACCCGGGGTGTGAGGGCGGGTCACCCCTTTAGTGACATGACCCAGGGTGTGAGGGCCGGGCACCCCTCCAGCACCATGACCCGGAGTGTGAGGGCCGGGCACCCCGTCAGTGTCATGAACCGGGGTGTGAGGGCCGGTCACCCCTTCAGTGCCATGAATAGGGGTGTGAGGGCCGGGCACCCCTTCAGTGACATGACCCTGGGCGTCAGGGCCAGGCAACCCTTCAGTGCCATGAGCCGGGATGTGAGTGCCGGGCACCCCTTTAGTGCCATGAAACGGGGTGTGAGGGCCGGGCACCCCTACAGAGCTATGAACCAGAGTGTGAGGGCCGGGCACCCCTTCACATGACACGGGGTGTGAGGGCCGGGCACCTTTTCAGTGCCATGACCCGGGGTATGAGGGCCGGGCACGCCTTCAGAGCTATGACCCGGGGTGTTAGGGCCGGGCATTTTTTCAGTGATATGACCCCGGGTGTGAGGGCCGGGCACCCCTTCAATGATATGACCCGGGGGGTGAGGCCGGGCACTTGTTTAGCTGTATGACCACAGGTGTGAGGGCCAGGCTCTGTAAGTGCACCTGAGCCAGGGGTGAGGCCAGTCCTCCTGGCGTACCATGACACGGGGGGTGAGGGCCGGGCACTCGTTTAGCTCTATCACCAGGGGTGTGAGGGCTGGGCATACCTTCAGTGCCATGGCCAGGGGTGTGACGGCCGGGCACCGCTTCAGTGCCATGACCCGGGGTGTGAAGGCCGGGCACCCCTTCAGTGACATGACCCGGGGTGTGAGTGCAAAACGCCCAGCACCATTACCCAGAGTGTTGGGGCGGGCTCGATTTCAGTGCCAAGAATGGGGTGCAGGCTGTCGCTGCCATGACCGGGGTGTGATGGCCGGGAACCGCTTCAACACCATGACCCGGGGTGTGAGGGCCGGGCACCCCTCAGGCACTATGACCCGAGGTGTGAGGGCCGGGCACCCCTTTAGTGCCATGAATCGGGGTGTGAAAGCCGGGAAACCCTTCAGCACCATGACCCGGGGTGTGAGGGCCAGGCACCCCTTCAGTGCCATGACCCGGGGTGTGAGTGCCAGGCACCCATACAGTGTTTTAAAAAGGGGTGTCAGGGCCGGGCACCCCTCCAGCACCATAACCCGGGGTGTGAGCGCCGGGCACCCCATAAGTGACATGAGCCGGGGTGTGGGGGCAGGGCACCCCTACAGTATTATGAACCGGGGTGTGAGGGCCTGGCACCTCTTCACATGACCCGGGGTGTAAGGGCCAGGCACCCCATTAGCACCATGACCCGGGGTGTGAGGGCGGGGCACTCCTTCAGTACCATGACCCGGGGTGTGAGGGCCAGGCACCCCTTCAGTGAAATCACCGGGGGGTGTGAGAGCTGGGCACCCCTTCATTGACATGACCCGGGATGAGGGCCGGGAACCCTTTCAGTGACATGACCCGGGGTGTGACGGCCGGGAACCCCTCCAGCACCATGACCGGAGGATGAGGCAGGGCACCCTTTCCAGTAACATGACCCGGGGTGTGAGGACCGGGCACCCCTCCAGCACCATGACCCGGGGTGTGAGGGCCGGGAACCCCTTCAGTGTCATGACCCGGGGTGTGAGGGCCGGGCACCCCTCCAGCACCATGACCCGGGGTGTGAGGTTCGGGCACACCTTCAGTGCCATGACCCGGGGGTGTGAGGGCCGGGCACCCCTTCAGCACCATAATCCAGGGTGTTAGGTCCGGGCTCGATTTCAGTGCCAAGAACTGGGGTGTGAGGGCCGGGCACCCCATCAGCACCATAACCCGGGGTGTGAGGTTCGGGCACACCTCCAGCACCATGACCTGGGCTGTGAGGTTCGGGCACACCTTCAATGACATGACCCAGGGTGTGAGGGCCGGGCACCCCTTTAGTGACATAACCCGGGGTGTGAGGGCCGGGCACCCCTCAGACACCATGACCCGTGGTTTTGAGGGTCGGGGACCTTTTCAGTGCCATGAATCGGGGTGTGAAAGCCGAGCATCCCTTCAGCACGATGACCCGGAGTGTGAGGGCCAGGCACCTTCACTGCCAGGAATCAGGTTGTGAAAGCAGGAAACCCTTCAGCACCATGACCCGGGTGTGAGGCCAGGCCCTTAGTGCCATGACCAGGGTGTGAGGGCCAGGCACCCCTTCAGTGACATGAACCGGGGTGTGAGGGCCAGGCACCCTCAGCACCATGACTCAGTGATCCGGTGGGTGTGAGGTCAAGACCCCTTAGGTCCATGACCTGGGTGACGGGCTGGCTCACCTTTCAGAAGGCTATGACTCCGTGAAAGCGGGCACCTTTTCAGTGTCATGAAACGGGGTGAGGGGCTGGGCATCTCTTTCAGTGCGGCGGAAACGGGGGTGAAGGGCACCCCTACAGTGCTGTGAACCGTGTGAGGGGCGTAACCTTGTGCTGGGCGAATAGGGTGGAGAGCTGGCACCTTCAGTGACATGACCAGAGCTGCCAGGACTGCAACCTTAGGTCCATGACCGGGGTGAGGGCCGCGGAAACTCTTCAGTGACATGACCCGGTGAGGGCTGGCACCCTTTAGTGACATTACCAAGGGTGGGCTGGGCACTCTCCAGCACCATGACCCGAGGAGGGCTGGGCACTTTCGGTGTCACAAACCGGGGTGGAGGGCCGGGCACTTTCAGCGTGAATTGCTAGAAGGCCGAGCACCTTACAGCAGGAATTGCCAGGGGGCCGGCCACCTCCAGTGCGGACAGGGGTGTGAGGGCTGGGCACTTTCAGGTGACATGACCCATGTCAGGGTTGCTAAACCTTTCAGGTGCTATGAGGCCGATGAGGGCTGGCACCCTTTTTTTTAGTGCTATGAAATGGGTGAGGGCTGGCACCCCTTTGGCAGAGTTAAGGAAACCAGAGTAGGAGGGCTGGCACCCTTCACATGACACGGTGCTGGCACCTCAGTGCTGGGCGACCTGGGGGTGGTGAGGCCGGGCACGCCTGAGTGAGACCTGGGGTGTGAGGCCGGCATTTTTAGTGATATGACCCTGGGTCTGGAGGGCTGGCACCAGTGCTGGGCGACCTGGGCATGAGGGCTGCCTTCCAGCCATGACCTGGGGTGGAGGGCTGGCCCAGCTATGAACTGGAGGAGAGGGCCGGGCATACCTCAGCACACCCTGGGTGGTGGCCGGTCACCCACCAGTGGCCATGACCCGGGGTGAGGCCGGTCCCTCCTTCAGTGCCATGACCTGAGATGGAGAGGCTGGCACCCTGTTTAGCTCTATGACCAGGGGGTGCGTGAGACGGCATGGGCCCAGTGCCATGGCCAGGTGTGGACGGCCAATCGCTTCAGTGCCATGACACGGGGTGGGAGGCCGGCACCCTTTAGTGACATGACCCAGGGTGTGGAGGCACCCCTGCAGGCACCATGATCTGAGTGTGAGGCCGGGCACCCTGGTGTCAGTCATGAACTGGGTGTGAGGGCTGGCACCTCAGTGCCAAGGAACGGGGTGGAGTATTCACACCCTACAGAGCGATGAACCGGGGTGTGATGACTCTAGCACCTATTCAGTGCTAAGACCTGCGTGAGGGCCCGGCACCCTTTCAGTGCCATGAATCGGGGTAAGATGGCCGAGCACCTTCAGCTCATGAGAGACTGTGTGTGGAGGATCGGGAAGCCAACCCCTATTGGCCTGGGGTGAGGGTTGGCACCAGGGTCCATGGACCCTGGTGTGAGGGCCAGGCACCTTTTCAGTGCCATGACCTGGGGGTGAGGGCTGGCACCCATTCAGTGCCATGAATCGTGGTGATGGCCGAGCACCTCTGGCTCCATGGACCCGTGGTGTGAAGACCAGAACCGCTTCAACCCCATGACCCAGGGCGTGAGGTCCGGGCACTCTTTTTAGTCCATGACCCGGGGTGTGAGGGGCCGTGAACCTCTTCAGTGATCAATGCCATGAAACGGGTATGAGGTCCAACCCCTACAGTTCTGCAACTGTGGTGTGGAGGCCGGGCACCTCACATGACCCGGGGTGAGGGTCCGGCACCAATTCAGTGAAATAAATGGGGTGTGAGGGCCGGAACCCCTTGAGCACCATTACCCAGAGTATTAGGGACGGGGCCTGATTAGTGCCAAGAATCGTGTGAGGTAGCACCCCATCAGCACCATGAACCAGGTGTGATGGACGGAACCGCTTCAACCCCATGACCCGGGGTGTGAGGGCGGGCACCCTCAGGCACCATGCACCAAGGTGTGAGGGCTGGCACCCTTTAGGTCCATGACCCGTGGAGGGCGGGGACCCTTTCAGTGCCATGAATCGGGTGGAAGCCGGGCACCCTTCGGCACCATGACACCGGGTGAGGGCCAGGCACCCTTCAGTGCCGTGACCTGGGGTGTGAGGGCCTGGCACCCTTCAGTGCCGTGACTGGGGTGTGAGGGCGGCACCCCTCCACCACAACGTGTGAGGGCTGGGAACCGCGTCAACCCCATGACCTGTGGTGGTGGGCCGGGCACCCTTCAGACATGACCCGGGGAGTCAGGCCGGGCAACCCTTCAGTGCCGTGAGCGGATGAGGGCCGGGCACCCTTTAGTGCCATGAAAACGGGTGAGGGCCGGGCACTTTCAGTGCCATGACCCGGGGTGTGAGGGCTGGCACCCCTTCAGTGTCATGAACCCGGGTGTGAGGGCTGGGCACCCTTCAATGCCATGAAACGGGGTATGAGGTCCGGCACCCCTACAGTTCTGCAAACTGGGGTGTAGGCCGGGCACCCCTTCACATGACCCGGGTGTGAGGGTCGGCACCCTTCGGCACCATGACACAGGGCCAGGCACCTTCAGTGCCGTGACCTGGGTGTGGAGGGCCTGCACCCCTTCAGTGCCGTGACTGGGGTGGAGGGGGGCACCCCTCCAGCACCATGAACGGGGTGTGAGGCCGGGAACCGCGTCAACCCCATGACCTGAGTGTGAGGGCCGGGCACCCTTCAGTGACATGACCCGGGAGTCAGGCGGCAACCTTCAGTGCCATGAGCCGGGATGTGAGGCCGGGCACCCTTTAGTGCCAGGAAACGGGGTGTGAGGGCGGGGCACCCTTTCAGTGCGATGAAATGGGGTGTGATGGCCAGGCACTTACAGTGCTGTGAACTGGGTGTGAGGGCCGGGCACCTTCAGTGCCAAGTGAATAGGGGTGTGAGGGCTGGGCACCCTTCAGTGACATGACCTGGGAGTTAGGGCCGGGCAACCTTCAGTGCCATGAGCGGATGGAGGCCGGGCACCTTAGTGCCAAGGAACGGGGTGTGAGGGCCGGGCACCCCTACAAAGCTATGAACCAGGAGTGTGAGGGCCGGGCACCCCTTAACATGACACGGGGTGTGAGGGGGCACCTTTTCAATGCCATGACCCAGATGAGGCCGGGCACGCCTTCAGAGCTATGACCCGGGGTGAGGCTGGGCATTTTTTCAGTGATTTGACCCTGGTGTGAGAGCTGGCCATCCTTCAATGATATGACCGGGGGGTGAGGGCCGGCACCTTCAGTGCCAGACCCGTGTGAGGGCTGTCCTCCTTCAGGGAGGAGAGGGCCGGGCACCTGTTTAGCTCTCATGACCAGCTGTGTGAGGGCCGAGCATACTTCAGTGCTACATTACCTGGGTGTGAGGGCTGGTCACCTTCAGTGCCATGACCTGGGGTGAGGGCTGGTCCTCCTTCAGTGTGCCATGAGACCGGGAGGAGAGGGCTGGGCACCTGCTTAGCTCTATGACCAGGGGTGTGAGGGACGGGCATGACCTTCAGTGCTGGCGGCCAGGGCGTGACGGCCGGGCACCGCTTCAGTGTTATTACTCCGGGTGTGAGGGTCGGCACTTTCCAGTGCGACCTGGGGCAGTGAGGGCCGTGTGAACCCTCAGTGACATGACCTGGCCAGAGGGCTGGGCACCCTTTAGGAGACATGACCTGGGGTGTGGAGGGCTGGCACCCTCCAGCACCATAACCCGGAGGGCCGGGCACCCCCTTCAGTGTCATGCAAACCGGGGTGTGAGGGTAGGGCACCCTTTTCAGTGCCATGAATCGGGGGGTGTGGAAGGCCGGGCACCTACAGTGTGTTGGGGAACTGGGGTGAGGGTTGGCACCTTTTAGTGCCATGAACGGGGTGAGGCGGGGCACCCCTTTACAGAGCTATGAACCAGAGTGTGGCCGGCACCCTTTCACATGATACGGGTGTGAGAGAGATGGCACTTTTTCTGTGCCATGACTCCTGTGTGGCGAGGGGGAAGGGCACGCCTTTCAGAGCTATGACCCCTGGGTGTGAGGGCCGGGCATTTTCAGCATATGACCCTGGTGTGAGGGACGGCACCCTTCAATGATATGACCGGGGTGAGGGCCAGGCACCTCGTTTAGCTCTATGACCACGTGGGTGTGAGGGCTGGGCATACCTTCAGTGCCATGAGACCTGGGGTGTGAGGGCCGGTCACTCCTTCAGTGCCATCACTCCGGGGTTTAAGGGCTGGTCCTCCAGTGCCATGACCCGGGGTGAGGCCGGGCACCTGTTTAGCCCCCATCACCAGGGGTGTGAGGGCTGGGCATACCTTCAGTGCCATGGCCAGGGGTGTGACGGCCGGGCACAGCTTCAGTGCCATGACCCGGGGTGTGAGGTCTGAGCACCCTTCAGTGACATGAACCATGGCCAGGGCCGATACACACACACCTTCAGCACCATGACCGAGTATAAGGGCCGGCACTTCTTCAATGACATGACCTCGGTGTTTGGGCTGGCACTTTTTCAGTGCTATGACCCGGGGTGTGAGGGCTGGCACCTGTTTAGGTCTTTAACCAATGGTGTGAGGGCCGGGCACACCAGTGCCATGGCCAGGGTGTGACGCCAGGCACCGCTTCAGTGCTATGACTGGGTGTGTGACGCCAGGCAGCCTTTCAGCTCCATGAGACCGTATGTGAGGGCTGCACCCTTAGGTGACACATGACCCGGGGTGTGATGTCCGGGCACCCCTTCAGCTCCATGACCCGGTATAGAGGCCGGCACCCCTCTAGCATCATGGCCTGGGGTGTGAGGGTCGGGCACCCTTTCAGTGTCATGAGATCTGGGGTGTCAGGGCTGAAGACCCTTCAAGAACTATGGCCCTGGTGTGGAGGGCTGGGCACCTTTTCAGTGCCATGAATCGGGGTGTAGGGCCGGACACCACTTAGGTACATGACCAAGGGTGTGAGAGCCGGACAAACCTTCAGTGCCATGGCCACGGGTGTGTGAGGGCCGGGCACCCCATCAGGTGCCACAGACCTGGTGTGAGGGCCGGGCACCACTTCAGTGACATGACCCGGAGTGTGAGGGCTCTGCTCCCTTAGTGATATGACCTGGTGTGAGGGCTGGGCACTTTTCAGCACTGGCGACCCGGAGGTGTGAGGCTGCATGATATGACCCTGGGTGTGAGGGATGGGCACTCCTTCAATGATATGCGACCCGTGAGGGCCGGGCACTCTGTTTAGCTCTATGGACCACGGGTGTGAGGGCAGGGCATACCCCAGTGCCATGACCTGGGTAGGAGGGCCGGTCACCCTTCCAGTACCACATGACCCGGGTGAGGGCCGGTCCTGCCTTCAGTGCCATGACCTGGGGGTGAGGGCTGCACTCGTTTAGCCTTATGACCAGGGTGTGAGGGCTGGCATACCTTCAGTGCCGTGGCCAGGGTGTGAGGGCTGGGCACTCTTCAGTGCAATGAAACGAGGTGTGTTGCCGGGCACCTCCAGCACCATGCATTCCGGGTAGGAGGCTGGCACTCTTCAGTCTCTATGACCCAGCGGTGTAAGGGCGGGCACCCTTTCATTGACATGACCCGTGTGAGGGCTGGCCTGATTTTATTTCCATGATTCGGGGTGTGAGGGCCGGGCATCCCTCGAGCACCATTACCCGGGATATGAGGGCCGGGCACTCTTCAGTGCTATGACCCGGGTGAGGGCCAGGAACCTTCAGTGACATGACTAAGCACAGTGCCTGGCACCCCCTTCAGTGCCATTAAACGCAGGTGAGGGCCGGGCACCCTTCCAGCACCATGATCCGGGGTGTGAGGCCGGGCTCGATTTTAGTTCCATGAATCGGGGTGAGGGCTGGGCATCCCAGAGAGTACCATTACCCGGATATAGGAGGGCCGGGCACCCCTTCAGTGCTAAGACCTGGGTGAGGGCTGACACTTTTCAGTGAACTGACCCGGGGTGTGTGGGCCGGGGACC
>NW_024746654.1:0-21956 GCF_018991925.1 Homarus americanus | reverse complement strand
AAGTCCACATGCCTTATTGGGCTAATGAAATATATATGGATCCTCGTGTTTCCAAGCCGGATTTGGTAAAACGTTGCTCTGATCACCTAAGCGGCACGGGTGGTCCCCATTAGACGTTCACGGCGCCATAAGCTCATTGAAGAGGCTTTGTGTGAAATATACCAGAGTCTAGGACTGCTTTCATTGTCCTGGTGGCCCAGAGGTAGCGTTCCACGGTCACAATTATAAGATCGTGGATTCAAATCCTGGTGGGGTGAGGTGTTGATTATATGTAGAAGTCCGCGTGCTTTATTGGGCTAATGAAATATATATAGAATCCTCCTTGTTTGAAGCGCGCATTTAGTAAAACGTTGCACTGATCACCTACATGGCACGTTGAGTCCCCGTGGGGTTCACGGTGCCATAAGGTCGTTGAACAGGCTTTGTCTGAAATATAGCAGAGTCTAGGAATGGTTTTATTGTCCTGGTGGCCCAGAGGTAGCGTCCCCCGGTCACAATTATTAGATAGTGGGTTCAAATCCTGGTGGGGTGAGGTGTTGATTATATGTAGAAGTCAGCGTGCTTTATTGGGCTAATGAAATATATATGGATCCTCGAGTTTCGAAGCCGCATTTGGTAAAACGTTGCTCTGATCACCTAAGTGGCACGGGTGGTCCCCATTAGAGCTTCATGTCGCCATAAGCTCGTTGAACAGGCTTTGTGTGAAATATAGTAGAGTCTAGGACTGCATTTATTGTCCTGGTTGCCCAGAGGTAAGCGTTCCCCGGTCACGAATTATAAGATCATGGGTTCAAATCCTGGTGGGGTGAGGTGTTGATTATAGCAAAGTCTGCATGCTTATTGGGCTAATGAAATATATATGGATCCTCGTGTTTCGAAGCCGGATTTGGTAAAACGTTGCTCTGAACACCTAAGCGGCACTGGTGGTACCCAGTAGAGGTTCACGGCGCCATAAGCTCGTTGAACAGGCTTTGCGTGAAATATAACAGAGTCTAGGACTGCTTTTAGTGTCCTGGTGGTCCACAGGTAGCATTCCCAAGGGATGAGGTTTTGATCATATGTAGAAGTCCGCGTGCTTTATTGGGCTATAGAAATATATATGGATCCTCGTTTTTCGAAGCCGGATTTGGTAAAAAGTTGCTCTGATCACCCTAAAGTGGCACAGGTGGTCGATAGAGCTTCACGTCGCCATAAGCTCGTTGAACAGGCTTTAATGTGAAATATAGTAGAGTCTAGGACTGCATTTATTGTCCTATAGTTTGCCCAAGTGGCGTTCCCCAGTCTAGTGCAGAATAACTGGGTTCCAAATCCTGGTGGGGTGAGGTGTTGATTTTATGTAGAAGTCCGCGTGCTTTATTGGGCTAATGAAATATATATGGATCCTCGTGTTTCCAAGCGGGATTTGGTAAAACGTTGCTCTTATCACCTAAGCGGCACTGGTGGTCCCCAGTAGAGGTTCACGGCGCCATAAGCTCGTTGAACAGGCTTTGCGTGAAATATAACAGAGTCTAGGAGTGTTTTAGTGTCCTGGTGGTCCACAGGTAGCATTCCCTGGTCACAATTATAAGATTTTGGGTTTGAATCCTGGTGGGGTGAGGTGTTGATTTTATGTAAAAGTCCGCGTGCTTTATTGGGCTAAAGAAATATATTTGGATCCTCGTGTTTCGTAGCCGCATTTCGTTAAACGTTACTCTGATCACCTAAGCGGCACGGGTGGTCCCCATTAGAGAAGTTCCGCGGTGCCATAAGCTCATTGAACAGGCTTTGTGTGAAATATAACAGAGTCTAGGACTGCTTTTTAATGTCCTGGTGGTCCCTGAGCAGCATTCCTAGTCACAATTATAAGATTTTGAGGATTGAATCCTGGTGGGATGAAGTGTTCATTGTATGTAGAAGTCCGCGTACTTTGTTGGGCTAATGAAATACATATGGATCCTCGTGTTTCAAAGCCGGATTTGGTAAAACGTTACTCTGACCACTTACGTGATACGGGTAATCCCCATTAGAGGTTCACGGCGTCATAAGCTCGTTGAACAGGCTTTGTGTGAAATATAACAGAGTTACGACTGCTTTTAGTATTCTGGTGGTCCACAGGTAGCATTCCCTAGTCACAATTATAAGATTTTGGGATTGAATCCTGGTGGGGTGAGGTGTTGATTTTATGTAGAAGTCCGCGTGCTTTATTGGGCTAATGAAATATATATTGATCCTTGCGTTTCGAAGCCGCATTTGGTAAAACGTTGCTCCGATCACCTAAGCGGCACGGGTGGTCCCCATTAGAGGTTCATGGCGCCATAAGGTCGTTGAACAGGCTTTGTGTGAAATATGGTAGAGTCTAGGACTGCTTTTAATGTCCTGGTTGCCCAGAGGTAGCGTTCCCCAGTCACAATTATAGGATCGTGGATTCAAATCCTGGTGGGGTGAGGTGTTGATTATATGTAGAAGTCTGCATGCTTTATTTTGCTAATGAAATATATATGGATCCTCGTGTTTCCAAGCCGGATTTGGTAAAACGTTGCTCTTATCACATAAGCGGCACTGGTGGTCCCCAGTAGAGGGTCACGGCGCCATAAGCTCGTTGAACAGGCTTTGCGTGAAATATAACAAAGTCTAGGACTGCTTTTAGTGTCCTGGTGGTCCACAGGTAGCATTCCCTGGTCAGAATTATAAGATTTTGGGTTTGAATCCTGGTGGGGTGAGGTGTTGATTATATGTAGAAATCTGCTTGCTTTATTGGGCTAATAGAAATATATATATGGATCCTCGTTTTTCGATGCCGGATTTGGTAAAACGTTGCTCTGATCACCTAAGTGGCACGGGTGGTCCCCATTAGAGGTTCACAGCGCCATAAGCTCATTGAACAGGTTTTTTGTAAAATATAACAGAGTTCAGGACTGCTTTTAGTGTCCTGGTGGCCCAGAGGTAGCGTTCCCCGGTCAGAATTCTAAGATCGTTGGTTCGAATCCTGGTGTGGTGAGGTGTTGATTATATGTAGAAGTCTGCATGCTTTATTGGGCTAATGAAATATATATGGATCCTTGTGTTTCCAAGCCGGATTTGGTAAAACGTTGCTCTTATCACCTAAGCGGCACTGGTGGTCCCCAGTAGAGGGTCACGGCGCCATAAGCTCATTGAACAGGCTCTGCGTGAAATATAACAAAGTCTAGGACTGCTTTTAGTGTCCTGGTGGTCCACAGGTAGCATTCCCTGGTCACAATTATAAGATTTTGGGTTTGAATCCTGGTGGGGTGAGGTGTTGATTATATGTAGAAATCTGCCTGCTTTATTGGGCTAAAGAAATATATTTGGATCCTCGTGTTTCGTAGCCGGATTTGGTAAAACTTGCCTCTGGTCACCAAGCGGCACGTGTGGTCCCCATTAGAGGTTCACGGCGCCATAAGCTCATTGAACAGGTTTTTTGTAAAATATAACAGAGTTCAGGACTGCTTTTAGTGTCCTGGTGGCCCAGAGGTAGCGTTCCCCGGTCAGAATTCTAAGATCGTTGGTTCGAATCCTGGTGGGGTGAGGTGTTGATTATATGTAGAAGTCTGCATGCTTTATTGGGCTAATGAAATATATATGGATCCTCGTGTTTCTAAGCCGGATTTGGTAAAACGTTGCTCTTATCACCTAAGCGGCACTGGTGGTCCCCAGTAGAGGGTCACGGCGCCATAAGCTCGTTGAACAGGCTTTGCGTGAAATATAACAAAGTCTAGGACTGCTTTTAGTGTCCTGGTGGTCCACAGGTAGCATTCCCTGGTCACAATTATAAGATTTTGGGTTTGAATCCTGGTGGGGTGATGTGTTGATTATATGTAGAAATCTGCTTGCTTTATTGGGCTAATGAAATATATATGGATCCTCGTTTTTCGATGCCGGATTTGGTAAAACGTTGCTTTGATCACCTAAGTGGCACGGGTGGTCCCCATTAGAGGTTCACGGCGCCATAAGCTCATTGAACAGGTTTTTTGTAAAATATAACAGAGTTCAGGACTGCTTTTAGTGTCCTGGTGGCCCAGAGGTAGCGTTCCCCGGTCAGAATTCTAAGATCGTTGGTTCGAATCCTGGTGGGGTGAGGTGTTGATTATATGTAGAAATGTGCGTGCTCTATTGGGCTAATGAAATATATATGGATCCTCGTGTTTCGAATCCGGATTTAGTAAAACGTTACTCTGAACACCTAAGCGGCACTGGTGGTCCTCATTAGAGGTTCACGGCGCCATAAGCTCATTGAACAGGCTTTGTGTGAAATATAACAGAGTCTAGGACTGCTTTTAGTGTCCTGGTGGTCCACAGGTAGCATTCCCTGGTCACAATTATAAGATTTTGGGTTTGAATCCTGGTGGGGTGAGGTGTTGATTATATGTAGAAATCTGCTTGCTTTATTGGGCTAATGAAATATATATGGATCCTCGTTTTTCGATGCCGGATTTGGTAAAACGTTGCTCTGATCACCTAAGTGGCACGGGTGGTCCCCATTAGAGGTTCACGGCGCCATAAGCTCATTGAACAGGTTTTTTGTAAAATATAACAGAGTTCAGGACTGCTTTTAGTGTTCTGGTGGCCCAGAGGTAGCGTTCCCCGGTCACAATTCTAAGATCGTTGGTTCGAATCCTGGTGGGTTGAGGTGTTGATTATATGTAGAAATGTGCGTGCTCTATTGGGCTAATGAAATATATATGGATCCTCGTGTTTCGTAGCCGGATTTGGTAAAACATTGCTCTGGTCACCAAGCGGCACGTGTGGTCGACATTAGAGGTTCACGGCGCCATAAGCTCGTTGAACAGGCTTTGTGTGAAATATAACAGAGTCTAGGACTGCTTTTAGTGTCCTGGTGGTCCACAGGTAGCATTCCCTAGTCACAATTATAAGATTTTGGGATTGAATCCTGGTGGGGTGAGGTGTTCATTTTATGTAGAAGTCCGCGTGCTTTATTGGGCTAATGAAATATATATGGATCCTCGAGTTTCGAAGCCGCATTTGGTAAAACGTTGCTCTGATCACCTAAGTGGCACGGGTGGTCCCCATTAGAGTTTCACGTCGCCATAAGCTCATTGAACAGGCTTTGTGTGAAATATAGCAGAGTATAGGACTGCTTTTATTGTCCTAGTGGCCCAGAGGTACCGTTCCCCGGTCACAATTATAAGATCGTGGGTTCAAATCCTGGCGGGGTGAGGTGTTGATTATATGTAGAAGTTTGCGTGCTCTATTGGGCTAATGATATATATATGGATCCTCCTGTTTCGAAGCCGGATTTGGTAAAACGTTGCTCTGAACACCTAAGCGGCACTGGTGGTCCCCAGTAGAGGTTCACGGCGCCATAAGCTCGTTGAACAGTCTTTGCGTGAAATATAACAGAGTCTAGGACTGCTTTTAGTGTCCTGGTGGTCCACAGGTAGCATTCCCTGGTCACAATTATAAGATTTTGGGTTTGAATCCTGGTGGGGTGAGGTGTTGATTTTATGTAGAAGTCTGCGTACGGTATTGGGCTAAAGAAATATATTTGGATCCTCGTGTTTCGTAGCCGCATTTGGTTAAACGTTACTCTGATCACCTAAGCGGCACGGGTGGTCCCCATTAGAGGTTCATAGCGCCATAAGGTCGTTGAACAGGCTTTGTGTGAAATATAGTAGAGTCTAGGACTGTTTTTATTGTCCTGGTTGCCCAGAGGTAGCATTCCCTGGTCACAATTATAAGATTTTGGGTTTGAATCCTGGTGGGGTGAGGTGGTGATTATATGTAGAAGTCAGCGTGCTTTATTGGGCTAATGAAATATATATGGATCCTGGCGTTTCCAAGCCGGATTTGGTAAAACGTTGTTCTTATCACCTAAGCAGCACGGGTGGTCCCCTATAGTGGTTCACGGTGCCATAAGCTAATTGGACAGGCTTTGTGTGAAATATGACAGAGTCTAGGACTGCTTATAGTGTCCTGGTGGCCCATAGGTAGCGTTCCTCGGTCACAATTATAAGATCGTGGGTTCGAATCCTGGTGGGGTGAGGTGTTGATTATATGTAGAAGTCCGCATGCTTTATTGGGCTCATGAAATATATATGGAACCTCGTGTTTCGAAGCCAGATTTGGTAAAACGTTGCTCTGATCACCTAAGCGGCACAGATGATCCCCATTAGAGGTTCACAGCATCATAAGCTCGTTGAACAGGCTTTGTGTGAAATATAGCAGAGTCTAGGACTGCTTTTATTGTACTGGTGGCCCAGAGGTAGCGTTCCCCGGTCACAATTATAAGATCGTGGATTCAAATCCTGGTGGGGTGAGGTGTTGATTATATGTAGAAGTCTGCGTGCTTTATTGGGCTAATGAAATATATATGAATCCTCCTTGTTTCGACGCCGCATTTGGTAAAACGTTGCACTGATCACCTAAGCGGCACGGGTGGTCCCCATTAGAGGTTCACGGTGCCATAAGGTCGTTGAACAGGCTTTGTCTGAAATATAACAGAGTCTAGGAATGGTTTTATTGTCCTGGTGGCCCAGAGGTAGCGTCCCCCGGTCACAATTATAAGATAGTGGGTTCAAATCCTGGTGGGGTGAGGTGTTGATTATATGTAGAAGTCAGCGTGCTTTATTGGGCTAATAAATATATATGGATCCTCGTGTTTCTGAAGCCGGATTTGGTAAAACGTTGCTCCGAATCACCTAAGCGGCTGGGTGGTCCCCATTAGAGGTTCATGGCGCCATAAGGTCGTTGAACAGGCTTTGTGTGAAATATAGTAGAATGTAGGACTGCTTTTATTGTCCTGGATGCCCAGAGGTAGCGTTCCCCGGTCACAATTATAAGATAGTGGATTCAAATCCTGGTGGGGTGAGGTGTTGATTATATGTAGAAGTCCGCGTGCTTTATAGTGCTAATGAAATATCTATGGATCCTCGTGTTTCCAAGCCGGATTTGGTAAAACGTTGCTCTTATCACCTAAGCGGCACTGGTGGTCCCCAGTAGAGGGTCACGGCGCCATAAGCTCGTTGAACAGGCTTTGCGTGAAATATAACAAAGTCTAGGACTGCTTTTAGTGTCCTGGTGGTCCACAGGTAGCATTCCCTGGTCACAATTATAAGATTTTGGGTTTGAATCCTGGTGGGGTGAGGTGTTAATTATATGTAGAAATCTGCTTGCTTTATTGGGCTAATGAAATATATATGGATCCTCGTTTTTCGATGCGGTTGGTAAAACGTTATACGATGATCACGCACCCTAAGTGGCGCGAATTGGTCCCCAATAGGAGTTCACGCCATAAGCTCATTAGACAGGTTTTTTATACCAAATATAACCAGTTCAGGACTGCTTTTAGTGTCCTGGTGGCCCAAGGTAGCGTTCCCGGGTCAGAATTCTAAAGATCGTTGGTTCGAATCCTGGTGGGGTGAGGTGTTGATTATATGTAGAGAAGTCTGCACGTAGCTGTTAGGCTAATAAATATATATGGATCCTCGTGTTTCCAAGCCGGATTTGGTAAAACGTTATCTTATCACCTAAAAAAAGCGGCACTGAGTGGTCCTGATAGAGGTCCGGCATATATAAGCTCGTTGAACAGGCTTTGCGTGAAATATAACAAAGTCTAGGACTGCTTTTAGTGTCCTGGTGGTCCACAGGTAGCATTCCCTGGTCACAATTATAAGATTTTGGGTTTGAATCCTGGTGGGGTGAGGTGTTGATTATATGTAGAAATCTGCTTGCTTTATTGGGCTAATGAAATATATATGGATCCTCGTTTTTCGATGCCGGATTTGGTAAAACGTTGCTCTGATCACCTAAGTGGCACGGGTGGTCCCCATTAGAGGTTCACGGCGCCATAAGCTCATTGAACAGGTTTTTTGTAAAATATAACAGAGTTCAGGAGTGCTTTTAGTGTCCTGGTGGCCCAGAGGTAGCGTTCCCCGGTCAGAATTCAAAGATCGTTGGTTCGAATCCTGGTGGGGTGAGGTGTTGATTATATGTAGAAGTCTGCATGCTTTATTGGGCTAATGAAATATATATGGATCCTCGTGTTTCCAAGCCGGATTTGGTAAAACGTTGCTCTTATCACCTAAGCGGCACTGGTGGTCCCCAGTAGAGGGTCACGGCGCCATAAGCTCGTTGAACAGGCTTTGCGTGAAATATAACAAAGTCTAGGACTGCTTTTAGTGTCCTGGTGGTCCACAGGTAGCATTCCCTGGTCACAATTATAAGATTTTGGGTTTGAATCCTGGTGGGGTGAGGTGTTGATAATATATAGAAATCTGCTTGCTTTATTGGGCTAATGAAATATATATGGATCTCGTTTTTTCGATGCCGGATTTGGTAAAAACGTTGCTCCTGATCATCTAAGTGCTTTGGGTGGTCCCCATTAGAGTTCCGGCGCCATAAGCTCATTGAACAGGTTTTTGTAAAATATAACCAAGTTCAGGACTGCTTTTAGTGTCCTGGTGGCCCAGGAAGTGGCGTTCCCGGTCCGAAATTCTAAGATCGTTGGTTCGAATCCTGGTGGGGTGAGGTGTTGATTATATGTCTTAAGAAATGTCGCGTGCTCTATTGGGCTAATGAAATATATATGGATCCTCGTGTTTCGAAGCCGGATTTAGTAAAACGTTACTCTGAACACCTAAGCGGCACTGGTGGTCCTCATTAGAGGTTCACGGCGCCATAAGCTCATTGAACAGGCTTTGTGTGAAATATAACAGAGTCTAGGACTGCTTTTAGTGTCCTGGTGGTCCACAGGTAGCATTCCCTAGTCACAATTATAAGATTTTGGGATTGAATCCGGGTGGGGTGAGGTGTTGATTTTATGTAGAAGTCCGCGTGCTTTATTGGGCTAATGAAATATATATGGATCCTCGTGTTTCGAAGCCGGATTTGGTAAAACGTTGCTGTGATCACCTAAGCGGCACGGGTTGTCCCCATTAGAGGTTCACGGCGCCATAAGCTCGTTGAACAGGCTTTGTGTGAAATATACCAGAGTCTAGGACTGCTTTTATTGTCCTGGTGGCCCAGAGGTAGCGTTCCCCGGTCACAATTATAAGATAGTGGGTTCAAATCCTGGTGGGATGAGGTGTTGATTATATGTAGAAGTCCGCGTGCTTTATTGGGCTAATGAAATATATATGGATCCTCGAGTTTCGAAGCCGCATTTGGTAAAACGTTGCTCTGAACACCTAAGTGGCACAGGTGGTCCCCATTAGAGTTTCACGTCGCCATAAGCTCGTTGAACAGGCTTTGTGTGAAATATAGCAGAGTATAGGACTGCTTTTATTGTCCTAGTGGCCCAGAGGTACCGTTCCGCGGTCACAATTATAAGATCGTGGGTTCAAATCCTGGCGGGGTGAGGTGTTGATTATATGTAGAAGTTTGCGTGCTTTATTGGGCTAATGATATATATATGGATCCTCCTGTTTCGAAGCCGGATTTGGTAAAACGTTGCTCAGAACACCTAAGCGGCACTGGTGGTCCCCAGTAGAGGTTCACGGCGCCATAAGCTCGTTAGCGAACAGTCTTTCGCGTGTGAAATATATAGCAGAGTCTAGGACTGCTTTTATTGTCCTAGTGGCCCAGAGGTAGCGTTTCCTGGTCACAATTATAAGATCGTGGGTTCAAATCCTGGTAGGGTGAGGTGTTGATTATATGTAAAAGTCCACGTGCTTTATTGGGCTAATGAAATATATATGGATCCTCATGTTTCGAAACCGGATTTGGTAAAACGTTGCTCTGATCACCTAAGCGGCACGGGTGGTCCCCATTAGAGGTTCATGGCGCCATAAGGTCGTTGAACAGGACTTTGTGTGAAATATAGTAGAGTCTAGGACTGCTTTTATTGTCCTGGTGGCCCAGAGGTAGCATACCCCCGTCACAATTATAAGATCGTGGGTCTGAATCCTGGTGGGGTGAGGTGTTGATTATATGTAGAAGTCCGAGTGCTTTATTGGGCTAATGAAATATATATGGATCCTCGTGTTTCCAAGCCGGATTTGGTAAAACGTTGCTCTGATCACCTAAGCGGCACGTGTGGTCCCCATTAGAGGTTCATGGCGCCATAAGGTCGTTGAACAGGCTTTGTGTGAAATATAGTAGAGTCTAGGACTGCTTTTATGTCCTGGTTGCCCAGAGGTAGCGTTCCCCGGTCACAATTATAAGATCGTGGGTTCAAATCCTGGTGGGGTGAGGTGTTGATTATATGTAGAAGTCCGCGTGCTTTATTGGGCTAATGAAATATATATGGATCCTGGCGTTTCCAAGCCGGATTTGGTAAAACGTTGCTCTTATCACCTAAGCAGCACGGGTGGTCCCCTATAGTGGTTCACGGTGCCATAAGCTAATTGGACAGGCTTTGTGTGAAATATATCAGAGTCTAGGACTGCTTATAGTGTCCTGATCGCCCATAGGTAGCGTTCCTCAGTCACAATTATAAGATCGTGGGTTCGAATCCTGGTGGGGTGAGGTGTTGATTATATGTAGAAGTACGCATGCATTATTGGGCTCATGAAATATATATGGATCCTCGTGTTTCGAAACCGGATTTGGTAAAACGTTGCTCTGATCACCTAAGCGGCACAGATGATCCCCATTAGAGGTTCACAGCGGCATAAGCTCGTTGAACAGGCTTTGTGTGAAATATAGCAGAGTCTAGGACTGCTTTTATTGTCCTGGTGGCCCAGAGGTAGCGTTCCCCGGTCACAATTAGAAGATCGTGGGTTCGAATCCTGGTGGGGTGAGGTGTTGATTATATGTAGAAGTCCGCGTGCTTTATTGGGCTAATGAAATATATATGGATCCTCGTGTTTCGAAGCCGGATTTGGTAAAACGTTGCTCCGATCACCTAAGCGGCACGGGTGGTCCCCATTAGAGGTTCATGGCGCCATAAGGTCGTTGAACAGGCTTTGTTTTAAATATAGTAGAGTCTAGGACTACTTTTATTGTCCTGGTGGCCCAGAGGTAGCATACCCCGGTCACAATATAAGATCGTGGGTTTGAATCCTGGTGGGGTGAGGTGTTGATTATATGTAGAAGTCCGAGTGCTTTATTGGGCTAATGAATTAAATATGGATCCTTGTGTTTCCAAGCCGGATTTGGTAAAACGTTGCTCTGATCACCTAAGCGGCACAGATGGTCCCCATTGGAGGTTCACAGCGTCATAAGCTCGTTGAACAGGCTTTGTGTGAAATATAGCAGAGTCTAGGACTGCTTTTATTGTCCTGGTTGCCCAGAGGTAGCGTTCCCCGTCACATTTATGAATCGTGGGTTTGAATCCTGGTGGGTTTAGGTGTTGATTATATGTAGAAGTCCGCGTGCTTTATTGGGCTAATGAAATATATATGGACCCTCGTGTTTTGAAACCGCATTTGGTAAAACGTTGCTCTGATCACCTAAGCGGCACGGGTGGTCCCCATTAGAGGTTCACGGCGACATAAGCTCGCTGAACAGGCTTTGTGTGAAATATAGCAGAATCTAGGACTGCTTTTATTTTCCTGGAGGCCCAGAGATAGCGTTCCCCGGTCTGAGTATAAGATCGTGGGTTCATCCTGGTGGGGTGGTGTTGATTATATGTGAAGAAGTCCGCGTGCTTTATTGGGCTAATAGAAATACTCTCATATGGATCTCGTGTTTTAGAAGAGCGGATTTGGTAAAACGTTGCTCTGATCACTGGCGGTGGTATTAGAGGTTCATGGCGCCATAAGGTCGTTGAACAGGCTTTGTGTGAAATATAGTAGAGTCTAGGACTGCTTTTATTGTCCTGGTGGCCCAGAAATAGCATACCCCGGTCACAATTATAAGATCGTGGGTTTGAATTCTGGTGGGGTGAGGTGTTGATTATATGTAGAAGTCCGAGTGCTTTATTGGGTTAATGAAATATATATGGATCCTCGTGTTTCCAAGCCGGATTTGGGAAAACGTTGCTCTTATTACCTAAGCGGCACGGATGGTCCCCTATAGTGGTTCACGAGGCCATAAGCGCGTTGAACAGGCTTTATGTGAAATATAACAGAGTCTAGGACTGCTTATAGTGTCCTGGTGGCCCATAGGTAGCGTTCCTCGGTCACAATTATAAGATCGTGGGTTCGAATCCTGGTGGGATGAGGTGTTGATTATATGTAGAAGTCCGCGTGCTTTATTGGGCTAATGAATCATATATGGATCCTCGCGTTTCGAAGCCGGATTTGGTAAAACGTTGCTCTGATCACCTTAGTGGCACGGTTGGTCCCCATTAGAGGTTCACAGCGTCATAAGCTCGTTGAACAGATTTTGTGTGAAATATAGCAGAGTCTAGGACTGCTTTTATTGTCCTAGTGGCCCAGAGGTAGCGTTCCCCGGTCACAATTATAAGATCGTGGGTTCGAATCCTGGTGGGGTGCGGTGTTGATTATATGTAGAAGTTTGCATGCTTTATTGGGCTAATGAAATATATATGGATCCTCGTGTTTCGAAGCCGGATTTGGTAAAACGTTGCTCTGATCACTAAACTTGTACGGTGGTTCCCATTAGGGTTCATGGGCGTAAGGTCGTTAGACAGGCTTTGTGTGAAATATGAGAGTATGGGACTGCTTTTATTGTCCTGAGCTGGCCCAGAGGTAGCGTTCCCCGGTACAATTATAAGGTCATTAGGTTTTGAATCCTGGTGGGGTGAGGTGTTGATTATATACTTAGAGATCCAGGTGCTTTATTGGGCTAATAGAAATATATATGCAGATCCTCGTGTTTCCAGCGGATTTGGTAAAAAACGTTGCTCTGATCACCTCGGCTTAGCACGGGTGGTCCCCATTAGAGGTTCATAGCGCCATAAGGTCGTTAAATAGGCTTTGTGTGAAATATAGTAGAGTCTAGGACTGCTTTTATTGTCCTGATGGCCCAGAGGTAGCATATCCCGGTCACAATTCTAAGATCCTGGGTTTGAATCCTGGTGGGGTGAGGTATTGATTATATGTAGAAGTCCGAGTGCTTTATTGGGCTAATAAAATATATATGGATCCTCGTGTTTCGAAGCCAGATTTGGTAAAACGTTGCTCTGATCACCTAAGCGGCACGGGTGGTCCACATTAGAGGTTCATGGCGCCATAAGGTCGTTGAATAGGCTTTGTGTGAAATATAGCAGAGTATAGGACTGCTTTTATTGTCCTGGTGGCCCAGAGGTAGCATACCCCAGTCACAATTATAAGATCGTGAGTTTGAATCCTGGTGAGTTTAGGTGTTGATTATATGTACAAGTCCGCGTGCTCTATTGGGCTAATGAAATATATATGGATCCTCGTGTTTCCAAGCCGGATTTGGTAAAATGTTGCTCTGATCACCTAAGCGGCACGGGTGGTCCTCATTACAGGTTCATTGCGCCATAAGGTCGTTGAACAGGCTTTGTGTGAAATTTAGTAGAGTCTAGGACTGCTTTAATTATCCTGGTGGGCCAGAGGTAGCGTTCCCCGGTCACAATTATAAGATCGTGGGTTTAAATCCTGGTGGGGTGAGGTGTTGATTATATGTAGAAGTCCGCGTGCTTTATTGGGCTAATGAAATATATATGGATCCTCGTGTTTCCAAGCCGGATTTGGTAAAACGTTGCTCTTATCACCTAAGCGGCACGGGTGGTCCCCATTAGAGGTTCATGGCGCCATAAGGTCGTTGAACAGGCTTTGTGTGAAATATGGTAGAGTCTAGGACTGCTTTTTTTGTCCTTGTTGCCCAGAGGTAGCGTTCCCCGGTCACAAATATAAGATCGTGGGTTCAAATCCTGGTGGGGTGAGGTGTTGATTATATGTAGAAGTCCGCGTGCTTTATTGGGCTAATGAAATATATATGGATCCTCGTGTTTCGAAGCCGGATTTGGTAAAACGTTGCTCTGATCACCCTATGAGCAGGTGGTCCCCCATTAGGGTTCATGGCACCATAAGGTCGTTAGACAGACTTTGTGTGAAATATAATGAGGTCTAGAGGACTGCATTGTGTCCTGGTTGCCCAGAGGTAGCGTTCCCCGGTCACAATTATAAGATCGTGGGTTCAAATCCTGGTGGGGTGAGGTGTTGATTATATGTAGAAGTCCGGATGCTTTATTGGGCTAATGAAATAGATATGGATCCTCGTGTTTCGAAGCCGGATTTGGCAAAACGTTGCTCTGATCACCTAAGCGGCACGGGTGGTCCCCATTAAAGGTTCACGGCGCCATAAGCTCATTGAATAGGCTTTTTGTGAAATATAACAGAGTTCAGGACTGCTTCTAGTGTCCTGGTGGCCCAGAGGTAGCGTTCCCCGGTCACAATTAGAAGATCGTTGGTTCGAATCCTGGTGGGGTGAGGTGTTGATTATATGTAGAAATGTGCGTGCTCTATTGGGCTAATGAAATAGATATGGATCCTCGTGTTTCGAAGCCGGATTTAGTAAAACGTTACTCTGAACACCTAAGCGGCACTGGTGGTCCTCATTAGGGGTTCACGGCGCCATAAGCTCGTTGAACAGGCTTTGTGTGAAATATTACAGAGTCTAGGACTGCTTTTAGTGTCCTGGTGGTCCACAGGTAGCATTCCTTGGTCACAATTATACGATTTTGGGTTTGAATCCTGGTGGGGTGAGGTGTTGATTTTATGTAGAAGTCCGCGTGCTTTATTGGGCTAAGAAATATATTTGGATCCTCATTAGCCGTAGCCGGTTGGTAAAACATTTACTCTGGTACCAAGCACGATGTGAAGGTCTCCGATGGAGGTTCACGGCACCATAAACTCGTTAAGAACAGGCTGTGTGAAATATAACAGAGTCTAGGACTGCTTTTAGTGTCCTGGTGGTCCACAGGTAGCATTCCCTAATCACAATCATAAGATTTTGGGATTGAATCCTGGTGGGGTGAGGTGTTGATTTTATGTAGAAGTCCGCGTGCTTTATTGGGCTAATGAAATATATATGGATCCTCGTGTTTCCAAGCGGGATTTGGTAAAACGTTGATCTTATCACCTAAGTGACACTGGTGGTCCCCAGTAGAGGTTCACGGCGCCATAAGCTCGTTGAACAGGCTTTGCGTGAAATATAACAGAGTCTAGGAGTGCTTTTAGTGTCCTGGTGGTCCACAGGTAGCATTCCCTGGTCACAATTATAAGATTTTGGGTTTGAATCCTGGTGGGGTGAGGTGTTGATTTTATGTAGAAGTCCGCATGCTTTATTGGGCTAAAAGAAAATATATTTGGATCCTCGTGGTTTCTGTAGCCGTGATTTCGTTAAACGTTACCTGATCACCTAAGCGGCACGGGTGGTCCCCATTAGAGGTTCATGGCGCCATAAGGTCGTTGAACAGGCTTTGTGTGAAAAAATAACAGAGTCTAGACTTTTAGTGTCCTGGTGGCCCAGAGGTAGCGTCCCCGGTCACAATTATAAGATCGTGGGTTCGAATCCTGGTGTGTAGAGGTGTTGATTATATGTAGAAGTCCGCGTGCTTTATTGGGCTAATGAAACATATATAGATCCTCGTGTTTCCAGGCCGGATTTGGTAAAACATTGCTCTGATCACCTAAGCAGCACGGGTGGTCCCCATTAGAGGTTCACGGCGCCATAATCTCGTTGAACAGGCTTTGTGTGAAATATATCAGAGTCTAGGACTGCTTTTATTGTCCTGGTGGCCCACAGGTAATCGTGTTCCCCGTCACAATTTGGAAGATCGTGGGTTCAAATCCTGGTGGGTGAGAGGTGTTGATTATATGTAGTCCGCGTGTTTATTGGCCATCAGTATATATGGATCCCCTCGTGTTTCGGGCCGCATTTGGTGTGTTGCCTGATCACCTAAGCGTGCACGGTGGTCCCCAGTAGAGGTTCACGGTGCCATAAGCTCGTTGAACAGGCTTTGTGTGAAATATAACAGAGTCTAGGACTGCTTTTAATGTCCTGGTGGTCCACAGGTAGCATTCCCTAGTCACAATTATAAGATTTTGGGATTGAATCCTGGTGGGGTGAGGTGTTGATTTTATGTAGAAGTCCGCGTGCGTTATTGGGCTAATGAAATATATATGGATCCTCGTGTTTCGAAGCCGGATTTGGTAAAGCGTTGCTCTTATCACCTAAGCGGCACTGGTGGTCCCCATTAGAGGTTCACGGCGCCATAAGCTCGTTGAACAGGCTTTGTGTGAAATATACCAGAGTCTAGGACTGCTTTTATTGTCCTAGTGGCCCAGAGGTAGCGTTCCCCGGTCACAATTATAAGATCGTGGATTCAAATCCTGGTGGGGTGAGGTGTTGATTATATGAAGAAGTCCGCGTGCTTTATTGGGCTAATGAAATATATATGGATCCTCGTGTTTCGATGCGGCATTTGGTAAAACGTTGCTCTGATCACCTAAGCGGCACGAGTGGTCCCCATTAGAGGTTCATGGCGCCATAAGGTCGTTGAACAGGCTTTGTGTGAAATATAGTAGAGTCTAGGACTGCTTTTAATGTCCTGGTGGCCCAGAGGTAGCGTCCCCCGGTCACAATTATAAGATCGTGGGTTCAAATCCTTGTGGGATGAGGTGTTGATTATATGTAGAACTCCGCATGCTTTATCATGCTAATGAAATATATGTGGATACTCGTGTTTCGAAGCCGGTTTTGGTAAAACGTTGCTCTGATCACCTAAGGGGCAAGGGTGGTCCCCATTAGAGGTTCATGGCGCCATAAGCTCGTTGAACAGGATATGTGTGGAATATAGCAGAGTGTAGGATTGCTTTTATTGTCCTGGTGGCCCAGAGGTAGCGTTCCCCGGTCACAATTAAAAGATCGTGGGTTCAAATCCTGGTGGGGTGAGGTTTTGATTATATGTAGAAGTCCGCGTGCTTTATTGGGCGATTGAAATATATATGGATCCTCGAGTTTCCAAGCCAGATTTGGTAAAACGTTGCTCTGATAACCTAAGCGGCACTGCTGGTCCCAATAAGAGGTTCACGGCGCCATAAGCTCATTCAACAGGCTTTGTGTGAAATATATCAGTCTAGGACTGCTTTTAGTTTCCTGGTGGTTCAGAGGCACCGTTCCCCGGTCACAGTTATAAGATCATGGGTTCAAATCCTGGTGGGGTGAGGTGTTGATTATGTGTTAAGGTCCGCGTGCTTTATTGGGCTAATGAAATATATATGGATCCTCGTGTTTCGAAGCCGCATTTGGTAAAACGTTGCTCTGAACACCTAAGCGGCACGAGTGGTCCCCATTAGAGGTTCACGGCGCCATAAGCTCGTTTAACAGGCTTTGTGTGAAATATAGCAGAGTCTAGGATTGCTTTTATTGTCCTGGTGGCCCAGAGGTATCATTCCCCGGTCACAATTATAAGATCGTGGGTTCGAATCCTGGTGGGGTGAGGTGTTGATAATATGTAGAAGTCTGCATGCTTTATTGGGCTAATGAAATATATATGGATCCTCGTGTTTCGAAGCCGATTTTGGTAAAACGTTGCTCTGATCACCTAAGCGGCACGGGTGGTCCCCTATAGTGGTTCACAGCGCCATAAGCTCGTTGAAAAGGCATTGTGTGAAATATAGCAGAGTCTAGGGGGGCTTTTATTGTCCTAGTGGCCCAGAGGTAGCATTCCCCGGTCACAATTATAAGATCGTGGGTTCAAATCCTGGTGGGGTGAGGTGTTGATTATATGAAGAAGTCTGCGTGCTTTATTGGGCTAATGAAATATATATGGATCCTCGTGTTTCGAAGCCGGTTTTGGTAAAACGTTGCTCTGATCACCGAAGCGGCACCGGTGGTCCCCATTAGTGGTCATGGAGCCATAAGGTCGTTGAACAGGCTTTGTGTGAAATATAACAGTCTAGGACTGCTTTTAGTTTCCTGGTGGTTCAGAGGCACCGTTCCCCGGTCACAGTTATAAGATCATGGGTTCAAATCCTGATGGGGTGAGGTGTTGATTATATGTAGAAGTCTGCGTGCTTCATTGGGATAATGAAATATATATGGATCCTCGTGCTTCGAAGCCGGATTTGGTAAAACATTGCTCTGATCACCTAAGCAGCACGGGTGGTCCCCATTAGAGGTTCACGGCGCCATAATCTCGTTGAACAGGCTTTGTGTGAAATATAGCAGAGTCTAGGACTGCTTTTATTGTCCTGGTGGCCCAGAGGTAGCGTTCCGCCTGTCACAATTAGAAGATCGTGAGTTCAAATCCTGGTGCGGTGAGGTGTTGATTATGTGTAAAAGTCCGCGTGCTTTATTGGGCTAATGAAATATATATGGATCCTCGTGTTACGAAGCCGCATTTGGTAAAACGTTGCTCTGATCACCTAAGCGGCACTGGTGGTCCCCTATAGTGGTTCACAGTGCCATAAGCTCGTTGAAAAGGCTTTGTGTGAAATATAGCAGAGTCTAGGGCTGCTTTTATTGTCCTAGTGGCCCAGAGGTAGCATTCCCCGGTCACAATTATAAGATCGTGGGTTCAAATCCTGGTGGGATGAGGTGTTGATTATATGTAGAAGTCTGCGTGCTTTATTGGGCTAATGAAATATATATGGATCCTCGTGTTTCGAAGCAGGTTTTGGTAAAACGTTGCTCTGATCACCTAAGCGGCACCGGTGGTCCCCATTAGTGGTCATGGAGCCATAAGGTCGTTGAACAGGCTTTGTGTGAAATATAACAGTCTAGGACTGCTTTTAGTTTCCTGGTGGTTCAGAGGCACCGTTCCCCGGTCACAGTTATAAGATCATGGGTTCAAATCCTGATGGGGTGAGGTGTTGATTATATGTAGAAGTCTGCGTGCTTTATTGGGATAATGAAATATATATGGATCCTCGTGTTTCGAAGCAGGGATTTGGCAAAACATTGCTCTGATCATTTAAGCACGGTGGTCCCCATTAGAGGTCTGCCACGGCGCCATAAGCTCGTTGAACAGGCTTTGTGTGAAATATAGCAGAGTCTAGGACTGCTTTTACTGTCCTGGTGGACAGAGGTAGCGTTCCCCGGTCACAGTTATAAGATCGTGGCTTTAAATCCTGGTGGGGTGAGGCGTTGATTATATGTAGAAGTCCGCGTGCTTTACAGGGCTAATAATGAAATATATGGCGGATCCCTGTTTCGGTGTCGATTTGCAAAACGTTGCCTGATCACCTAAGCGGCACGGGTGGTCCCCTAGTGGTTCAGTACAGCTACCATAAGCTCGTTGAAAAGGATTTGTGTGAAATATAGCAGAGTCTAGGACTGCTTTTAGAGTCCTGGTGGCCCAGAGGTAGCATACCCCGGTCACAATTATAAGATCGTGGGTTGGAATCCTAGTGGGGTGAGGCGTTGATTATATGTAGAAGTCTGTGTGCGTTATTGGGCTAATGAAATATATATGGATCCTCGGGTTTTGAAGCCGCATTTGGGTAAACGTTGCTCTGATCAACAAGCGGCACCGGTGGTCCCTATTAGTGGTCATGGAGCCATAAGGTCGTTGAACAGGCTTTGTAGGTGAAATATATCAGCTCCAGACTGCTTTAGTTTCTGGTGGTTCAGGAGGCAATGTTCCCTGGTCACAGTTATAAGTGATCGCGGGTTCAACCTGATGGGGGTGAGGTGTTGATTATATGTAGAAATATGCATGCTTTATTGGGCTAATGAAATATATATCGATCCTCGTGTTTCGAAGCCGGATTTGGTAAAACGTTGCTCTGATCACCTAAGCGGCACGGGTTGTCCCCATTAGAGGTTCACGGCACCATAAGCTCATTGAACAGGCTTTGTGTGAAATATAGCAGTCTAGGACTGCTTTTACTGTCCTGGTGGCCCAGAGGTAGCATTCTCCAGTCACAATTATAAGATCGTGGGCTCTAATCCTGGTGGGGTGAGGCGTTGATTATATGTAGAAGTCTGCGTGCGTTATTGGGCTAATGAAATATATATGGATCCTCGTGTTTCGAAGCCGGATTTGGTAAAACGTTACTCTGAACACCTAAGCGGCACTGGTGGTCCCCATTACAGGTTCACACCGCCATAAGCTCGTTGAAAAGGCTTTGTGTGAAATATAGCAGAGTCTAGGCTGCTTTTATTGTCCTAGTGGCCCAGGGAGGTAGCATTCTGGTCACAATTAGTAAGATCGTGGGTTCAAATCCTGGTGATGAGGTGTTGATTATATGTAGAAGTCTATGCGTGCTTTATTGGGCTAATGAAATATATATGGATCCTCGTGTTTCGAAGCAGGTTTTGGTAAAACGTTGCTCTGATCACCTAAGCGGCACCGGAAGTCCCCATTAGTGGTTCATGGAGCCATCAGGTCGTTGAACAGGCTTTGTGTGAAATATAGTACAGACTTGGACTGCTTTTATTGTCCTGGTGGCCCAGAGGTAGCATACCCCGGTCACAATTATAAGATCGTGGGTTTGAATCCTGGTGGGGTGAGGTGTTGATTATATGTAGAAGTCCGCGTGCTTTATTGGGCTAATGAAATATATATGGGTCCTCGTGTTTCGAAGCCGCATTTGGTAAAACGTTGCTCTGATCACCTAAGCGGCACGGGTGGTCCTCATTAAAGGTTCACGGCGCCAAAAGCTCGTTGAACAGGCTTTGTGTGAAATATAGCAGAGTCTAGGACTGCTTTTAGTGTCCTGGTGGCCCGGGTCACACCAGAAGATCGTGGGTCTGGAATCCTGGTGGGGTGAGGTGTTGATTATATGAAGAAGTCCGCGTAAGCTTTTATTAGGCTAACGAAATATATATGGATCCTCGTGTTTCGGGTCAAGACGGTAAAAACGCTGCTCTGATCAATTTGCCGCACGGGTGGGTCTCCTCATAGTGGCTCCAAGCAGCGCCACAAGCTCGTTGAACAGGCTTTGTGTGAAATATATCAGAGTCTAGGACTGCTTTTATTGTTCCTGGTGGCCTAGAGGTAGCGTCCCCCGGTCACAATTATAAGATCGTGGGTTCAAATCCTGGTGGAGTGAGGTGTTGGTTATATGTAGAAGTCCGCGTGCTTTATTGGGCTAATGAAATATATATGGATCCTCGTGCTTCGAAGCCGCATTTGGTAAAACGTTACTCTGATCACCTAAGCGGCACGGGTGGTCCTCATTAGAGGTTCACGGCGCCATAAGCTCGTTGAACAGGCTTTGTGTGATATATAGCAGAGTCTAGGATTGCTTTTAGTGTCCTGGTGGCCCAGAGGTAGCAATCCCCGGTCACACTTAGAAGATCGTGGGTTCAAATCCTGGTGGGGTGAGGTGTTGATTATATGAAGAAGTCCGCGTGCTTTATTGGGCTAATGAAATATATATGGATCCTCGTGTTTCGAAGCCGGTTTTGGTAAAACGTTGCTCTGATCACCTAAGCGGCATCGGTGGTCCCCATTAGTGGTTCATGGAGCCATGAAGTCGTTGAACAGGCTTTGTGTGAAATATAGTAGAGACTTGGACTACGTTTATTGTCCTGGTGGCCCAGAGGTAGCATACCCCGGTCACAATTATAAGATCGTGGGTTTGAATCCTGGTGGGGTGAGGTGTTGATTATATGTAGAAGTCCGCGTGCTTTATTGGGCTAATGAAATATATATGGATCCTCGTGTTTCGAAGCCGCATTTGGTAAAACGTTGCTCTGATCACCTAAGCGGCACGGGTGGTCCTCATTAAAGGTTCACGACGCCAAAAGCTCGTTGAACAGGCTTTGTGTGAAATATAGCAGAGTCTAGGAATGCTTTTAGTGTCCTGGTGGCCCAGAGGTAGCGATCCCCGGTCACAATTAGAAGATCGTGGGTTCGAATCCTGGTGGGGTGAGGTGTTGATTATATGAAGAAGTCCGCGTGCTTTATTGGGCTAATGAAATATATATGGATCCTCGTGTTTCGAAGCCGGATTTGGTAAAACGTTGCTCTGATCACATAAGCGGCACAGGTGGTCCCCATTAGAGGTTCATGGAGCCATAAGGTCGTTGAACAGGCTTTGTGTGAAATATAGTAGAGACTTGGACTGCTTTTATTGCCCTGGTGGCCCAGAGGTAGCATACCCCGGCCACAATTATAAGATCGTGGGTTTGAATCCTGGTGGGGTGAGGTATTGATTATATGTAGAAGT
>NW_024746653.1:0-9863 GCF_018991925.1 Homarus americanus | reverse complement strand
ACCTCTGACACTCCCAGGTACTCCTTTGACGCTGCCAGGTACTCCTCCGACACTCCCAGGATCACCTCTGACACTCCCAGGTACACCTCTGACACTCCCAAGTACACCGCTGACACTCCCAGGTACACCCCTGACACTCCCAGGTACACCGCTGACACTGCCAAGTACACCTCAGACACTGCCAGGTACACTTCAGACATTCCCAGGTACAGCTCAGACACTCCCAGTTACACCTCTATAACTCCCAGGTGCACCTGTGACACTCCCAAGTGCACCTCTGACACACCCAGGTACACCAATCACACTCCCAAGTACAACTCTGACACTCCCAGGTACACTACTGACACTGCCAGATACACCTACGACACTCCAGGTACACCCCTGACACTCCCAGTTACACCCCTGACACTCCCAGTTACACCTCTGACACTCTCACGCACCTCCGGCCTCCCAGTTACACCCCTGACACTCCCAGGTACACCTGAGCACTCCAGGTACACCTCTGATACTCCCAGGTACACCTCTGACACTTCCGGATGCACCTCCTGACACTCCCAGGTGCACCAATCCCTCCCCAGAGTACAAGCTCTGACACTCCCAGGTACACCACTGACACTACCAGGTACACCCCTGACACTTCCAGGTACACCTCTGACACTTCCAGATACACCTTTGACACTCCCAGGTACACCAATCACACTCCCAAGTACAACTCTGACACTCCCAGGTACACCTCTGACACTGACAGGTACACTTCAAACACTCCCAGGTACAGCTCAGACACTCCCAGTTACACCTCTATGACTCCCAGGTGCACCTGTGACACTTCCAGATACACCTCTGACACTCCCAGGTACACCAATGATTCTACCAGGTACACCTCTGACACTCCCAAGTACAACTCCTGGCCTCCCAGGTGCCACCTCCTGACACTCTCAGAACACCTCCTGACACTGCCAGGTACACCTCTGACACTCCCAGGTACACCTCTGGAGACTTCCAGGTGCACCTGGACAGCTTCAGATTACACCCTGACACTCCCAGGTACACCAATGACACTCCCAGGTTCACCTCTGACACTCCCTGGTACACCTCTGACTCTCCCAGGTACACCAATGACACACTCAGGTACACCTCTGACACTTCCAGGTACACCCCTGACACTTCCAGGTACACCAATGATACTCCCAGGTACACCGCTGACACTCTCAGGTACACCGCTGACACTGCCAAGTACACCTCAGACACTGCCAGGAACACCTCTGACACTCCCAGGTACACTTCTCACACACCCAGGTACACATTTGACACTCCCAGGTACACCTCACATACTCCCAGGTACACCTCTGACACTTCCAAATACACCTCTCACACTCCCAGGTACACCAATCACACTCCCAAGTACAACTCTGACACTCCCAGGTACACCACTGACACTACCAGGTACACCTCTGACACTTCAGATGCACCTCTCACACTCCCAGGTACCTGAGTGCACTCCCAAGTACAACTCTGACACTCCCAAGGTACACCACTGACACTCCCATTTTCCGCTGACACTCCCAGGTACACCCCTGACACTCCCAGGTACGCCGCTGACACTGCCAGGTACACCTCAGACACTGCCAGGTACACTTCAGACACTCCCAGGTACAGCTCAGACACTCCCAGTTACACCTCTATAACTCGCAGGTGCACCTGTGACACTCCCAAGTGCACCTCTGACACTCCCAGGTACACCAATCACATTCCCAAGTACAACTCTGTCATTCCCAGGTACACCACTGACACTCCCAGGTACACCTCTGACACTCCCAGGTACTACTCTGACACTCCCAGGTACACCTCTGACACTCCCAGGTACACCACTGACACTCCCAGTTACACCTCCGACACTCCCAGTTACATTCTTGTTAGATGTTCTGGGTAATAAGTCTTATATACAGGAGAGAACATAAAACACCTGTATAGTTTTGTAGGTTCGGCTTACTGGATAAGAGTATGTACATTAAGAGGTAAGCAGCACTGCTCCTCAACTAGGGTCCTGGTCAACTGCTATAGACGACGTATGGCAAGTGATACATTAGTAGCTTCCATACGTCGCCAGGCACATTAATTAAGCATGTGGGATATGGTAATTACATTGCCACACGCTGCTAGCTAGGCTGAATAAATAATACATAAATGGAGCACATACATAATATACATACATAATATATAATCCAGCATACATAATATACATACACCTCCCTCCCCCCTATACGCTCATAGCAAAGTCTTGAGCGGACCTTTTCTTCTGGATCCGTTCTGAGCGTCGAGGGACTTCATCACTGGGAAGGGTATGGGACTCAACACTGGTGGCGGGGCCAGCAGAAGGCATTGTTACGGGCGGAGAAAACGGCGGTTCCTCCACCACACACGACCACTGGGTAACCGCACCTGGTAGTCCCGTGACCTACCGAGGCCCATGACTACGCCTACTTTGTCCCAACGTAGGGAGGTCGGGTCCTGAACACGGACTTGGGTGCCGACACTCAACCTGGGGAGAGAACGGGCGTGGTCGTTGTAGCTGGCGACGACGTCCTGAACACGTTCGGCGGCTCGGCGATCACAATCCTCTGTCTTGGCCTGCCACTCCTTGGAGAAGGATTGAGGGTGAGCAGGGACACAAGAACGAAGGGGGCGTCCATACAAAACCTGGGCAGGGGAGCGTCCGGTGTAGTTAGGTGTGTTGCGGAGTTCAAGAAGACCCCGGTCGAAGGCCTCGCAGTCAATGTTCCCAGAAGGGGCCACCTTAAGGATGAGGTGCTTCAGGGATTTGACAGCAGCCTCAGCGTGGCCGTTGGACTGCGGGTAATGGGGCGATGACAACACATGCCGGACTCCCCATCGGTCAAGGAACACAGCAAAGTCCCGGCTTGTGAACTGAGGCCCTCCGTCGGTTCGCAGGCGTACAGGAACGCCCACGTCACGGAAGTAGTGGCGGAACTTGCTGATGGTGGCGGCAGACGTCGTGTCATTACCGCCCTTGATGACAACCGGCCAACCAGAGAGACGGTCGACGATAACCAGGAAGGACTTTCCTGACACACAGAAAAAGTCGGCCGACACAGACTCAAAGGGGCGGGTGGGGTTGTCGTCACTCATGAAGGGTACCTGCTGCTGGCTGGGTTGTAATACGTGGCGGGGCTTACACACCTGGACAGCATTGGAGATGTCGGGGTCGATGCCAGGCCGGAACACAGTCTGTCGTGCACGTCGTTTGGTGGCCTCAGCTCCACGGTGACTGTCGTGAAGGCGAGCCAAGGCGTGGGGACGTGATGCAGCAGGGACAACTACCGAAGGAGAGGTGTCACTGGCCAGAGGTAGGGGTAGGGCGGCAGCAGGGTAGTTGCTGCTCCCTTCGTGCACCCTGTTGGCGTAATTTACCTCGAGAATCGGTGTTGGGAAGTCCTGGGAGATGATGGCCAACTCTTGACAATGTCTGTAGGACAGCAAGGGAGTCGGGACACCATTATGCACGTCAATCCAGGCCTGACACGACCTGTTGCCAAAGGTGACATGTGCATAGAGTGAACCCAGGGCTGGGGCCATCTGTGAACCATCTGCCATAAAGCGGAGGTCCTCGGGAGGCGGTCCTAGATCGCTTGGAGAGAGCCCCAAGCATCGCAAATGCTGGGGACCGATGACTGTAGCATCAGCGCCGGTGTCGGGCAACATCTGAAGACGGGTTGACACACCGCCGTAGGTCACGATGACGCTGATGTACTGGGGGGCTTTGGTCCTGGGATGCGAGGAGTACACCCTCCTAAAATGGGTCGGGCTTTGTCCCGGGTCGTCGTGCCTCTGATTTGGCGACTGTGGGCGGCCCTCACTGGTAGAAGGGCGCCGAAGCTTCCGCCGACGCTGTCCCTTGGGTTCGTGGGTAGGGCAACACTTGTCATAGTGGCCCAGACGACCGCACACATTGCACTGGACGCGTTTGGCTGGGCACCGTACTGTGAGTGACCAGTGGCCCTTACGGTCACAACTGTCGCAGGTAGACTCAGCAGCTGGACATACCTGTGTTCCGTGCTGCTTACCACAGTTGTTGCAAAATGAACCGGGCGTGGACGTGGTGGGCGAAGGCGTAGGAGCAGACTTCTTGTCCTTCTTGTACCGGGAAACAGCGCGTACAGCTGTAGGGGGAGCTCGGATGGCAGAGGTGGCACACCTGGCAGCCTCATAGGAGCGACATATCGTCAACACATCCTGAAGAGAAGAGGAAGAGTCGAGGGAGGTGAGGCGTCGGACAAGTTCCTCGTCCTTAACGCCCATCAGGATCACCTGCTTCAACTGGGTCTCCTCGCACTGCTGGTGGTGGCCTAAACATATATCTACCTCTTCCGAGGCTCTCTTAAGACGTACATAAAAGCGTCAAAAGACTCACCCTCCATCTGTCTGCAGCTAAACAATTCCCTCCTGCGCAGAGCTTCATTCTGCTGTCCTTTGATGTGCCGTTGTAGAACGTCCAGTACCTCCTCTACAGATAGCGAAGAGGTTAGGGGTACCTGCAACGTATGTTCTAAGACACGCTGAACTTCCAAGGACAGGCACATACGCAGCTGGATGAGTTGTTTAGGCTGTGACAAACTCTGGAGATCCACCATTGTAGCATAATCAGCCCACCGCCGCCGCCATTCGCGAAAAGTCTGGAAATTTACATCAGGCTCCAAGATGGGCGGCGTTTGAGCTGCTGCTTTAGGTGGGGCTGGGGGGCGTGAAGGAAGCATGGATGAGGTATCTGAACCATTCAGTACCGAGGCAGTGTTAGAGCCAGGGGTTTGGTTAACAGTGAGGCGAGATATCAAGGCTTCAAACCGTGCACTGTCTTCCATTCTCCGTTGGTGGTCTCGTTCTGCCTCTGCTTGCCTTCTGTGCTCATCCGCCAAACGTCTGTGAGCTTCATCCTCGCGTCTCTCATCTCTCATAAACTTCATTAAGGCAATTATCTCTGGAGATAACGCTGAATGTTGAGGTGAAGGGCTGCGCGATGTTGTGGGAGCTGGGCCGGCCTGGTCATCCATCTCTGGGGGACTATCATCCGCTTGACTCATCCAGGCGCTGGGTCCACGGCTACGTAAGGCATGAGACATAACTACTTTATCTGTGTACTGTGTCTTAAATCAGTGTTGACCGGTCAGCCCGTCGTATCAACAAGATTTCAGACAAAAAATTTAATTAAATACACAGATAAGTAGGTTATATATATAAAATATATATAATGAAGCCGAGCGGTCAGCAAGTGTTAGTACATGTATGTGTGTGTGTCCCAGGCAGGCAGAGCGTCTCGCCCCAGCTGTGAGGGGGGGGTGGAGGCGGCGCTGTGAGGGAGGGGGGTGGAGATAGGAGTAGCTCAGTCGCTCTCTGTAAACGGTCAGAGGAGGGTGCGCTGAGCTCTACACCCCACAAATGCCCAGAACATGCCGTATACCTTGGAAATCCGTTCGAACAAGGTCACACATGAATGGCACGAAACACACAATGCACTTAACACTTCACAGAAAATCACTGTCACTGACACTGCTCAAAGTTGCGAAATTCTTCGAGGGATGACGCGGGGTTGACACAAAGGCGGGAGTCATAAGCCGGCTTTCCACAACTTGCACTAATCACTCGTAATAATCCAGTAAAACTACGCACTGCGCCATGTTAGGTGTTCTGGGTAATAAGTTCTATATACAGGAGAGAACACAAACACCTGTATAGTTTTGTAGGTTCGGTTTACTGGATAAGAGTATGTACACAGAGGTGGGTAGCACTGCTCCCTAGCTAGGGTCCTGGTCAACTACCATAGACGACGTATGGCAAGTGATACATTAGCAGCTTCCATACGTCGCCAGGCACATTAATTAAGCATGTGGGATATGGTAATAACATCGCCACACGCTATTAGCTAGGCTGAATAAATATAAATGGAGCACATACATAATATACATACATAATACATAATCCAGCATACATAATATACATACACCTGACACTCCCAGGCACACCCCTGACACTCCCAGGTACACCTCTGATACTCCCAGGTACACCTCTGACACTTCCGGATACACCTCTGACACTCCCAGGTACACCAATCACACTCCCAACTACAACTCTGACACTCCCAGGTACACCACTGACACTACCAGGTACACCTCTGACAATCCCAGGTACTCCTTTGACGCTGCCAGGTACTCCTCGGACACTCCCAGGAACACCTCTGACACTCCCACGTACACCTCTGACACGCCCAGGTACACCTCTGATACTTCCAGGCACACCCTGACACTCCAGGCACACCCCTGACACTTCCAGGTACACCTCTGACACTTCCAGACACACCCTGACACCCCAGGCACACCAATCACACTCCCAAGTACAACTCTGACACTCCCAGGTACACCACTGACACTACCAGGTACACCTCTAACACTCCCAGGCACACCTCTGACACTCCCAGTGCCCCTGACACCCCAGGCACACCTCTGATACGCCCAGATATACCTCTGACACTCCCAGGTACACCGCTGACACTCCCAGGTACACCTCAGACACTGCCAGGTACACCTCAGACACTACCAGGTACACCTCAGACACTCCCAGGTACACCTCAGACACTCCCAGGTACACCTCAGGCACTCCCAGGTACAACTCTGACACTTCCAGGAACACCCCTGACACTTCCAGGTACACCCCTGACACTTCCAAGTACACCTCTGACACTCCCAGGTACACCAATGACACTCCCAGGTACACCACTGACACTCCCTGGTACACCTCTGACACTCCCAGGTACACCAATGACACTCCCAGGTAAACCAATGACACTCCCAGGTACACCTCTGACACTCTCAGGTACACCTCTGACACTCCCAGGTACACCTCTGACACTCCCAGGTACACCTCTGACACTCCCAGGTACACCTCTGACACTCCCAAGTACACCTCTGACACTCCCAGGTACACCTCTGACACTCCCAGGTATTCCACTGACACTTCCAGATACACCTCTGACACTCCCTGGTACACCCTTGCCACTTCCAGGTACACCAATGATACTCCAAGGTATACCGCTGACACTCCTAGGTACTCCTCTGACACTCCCAGGTACACCAATGACACACTCAGGTACACCTCTGATACTTCCAGGTACACCCTTGCCACTTCCAGGTACACCAATGATACTCCCAGGTACACCGCTGACACTCCCAGGTACACCGCTGATTCTGTCAGGTACACCTCAGACACTGCCAGGTACATCTCAGACACTCCCAGGTAAAGCTCAGACACTTCCAGTAACACCTCAGACACTCCCAAGTGCACCTGTGACACTCCCAAGTGCACCTCTGACACTCCCAGGCAACCCTCCGACACTCCCAGGCAACCCTCCGACACTCCCAGGTACACCTCTGACACTCCCAGGTACACTTCTCACACACCCAGGTACACCTTTGACACTCCCAGGTACACCTCTCATACTCCCAGGTACACCTCTGACACTTCCAAGTACACCTCAGACACTCCCTGGTTCACCTCTGACACTCGCTGGTTCACCTCTGACACTCCTTGGTACACCTCTGACACTCCCAGGTAAACCTCTAACACTCCCTTGGTCTCCCCTGACACTCCCAGGTACACCTCAGACACTCCCAGGTACACCTCTGACACTCCCAGGTACTACTCTGACACTCCCAGCTACACCTCTGACACTCCCAGGTACACTTCTGACACTCCCAGTTACACATCCGACACTCCCAGTTACACCCCTGACATTCCCAGGTACACCCCTGACACTCCCAGGTACACCTCTGATACTCCCTGGTACACCTCTGACACTTCCAGATACACCTCTGACACTCCCAGGTACACCAATCACACCCCTGGGCACAACTCTTCTACTCCCAGGTACACCACTGACACTCCAGGCACACCGACACCCCAGGTACTCCTTGACGCTGCCAGGTACCTCCGACACTCCCCAGGAACACCTCTGACACTCCCAGGTACACCTCTGACACCTGGCATACCCCGCTGACACTCCCAGGTACACCCCTGACACTCCCAGGTACACAGCTGACACTGCCAGGTACACCTCAGACACTGCCAGGTACACTTCAGACACTCCCAGGTACAGCTCACACACTCCCAGTTACACCTCTATAACTCCCAGGTGCACCTGTGACACTCCCAAGTGCACCTCCGACACTCCCAGGTACACCAATCACACTCCCAAGTACAACTCTGACACTCCCAGGTACACCACTGACACTCCCAGGTACACCTCTGACACTCCCAGGTACTACTCTGACACTCCCAGGTACACCTCTGACACTCCCAGTTACACCTTCGACACTCCCAGTTACACCCCTGACACTCCCAGGTACACCCCTGACACTCCCAGGTACACCTCTAATACTCCCAGGTACACCTCTGACACTTCCGGATACACCTCTGACACTCCCAGGTACACCAATCACACTCCCAAGTACAACTCTGACACTCCCAGGTACACCACTGACACTACCAGATACACCTATGACACTCCAGGTACACCCCTGACACTCCCAGTTATACCCCTGACACTCCCAGGTACACCTCTGACAATCCCAGGTACACCTCAGGCACTCCCAGGTACACCTCTGACACTTCCAGGTACACCCCTGACACTTCCAGGTACACCCCTGACACTTCCAGGTACACCTCTGACACTTCCAGATACACCTCTGACACTCCCAGGTACACCAATCACACTCCAAAGTACAACTCTGACACTCCCAGGTACACCATTGACACTACCAGGTACACCTCTGACACTCCCAGGCACACATCTGACACTCCCAGGTACACCTCTGAGACTCCGAGGTACACCTCTGATACCCCCAGGTATACCTCTTACATTCCCAGGTACACCGCTGACACTCCCAGGTACACCGCTGACACTGCAAGATACACCTCTGACATTCCATGTACACCTCAGACACTTCCAGGTAGACCTCAGACACTCCCAGGTACACCTCGGACACTCCAAGGTACACCTCTGACACTCCCAGGTACACCTCTGACACTCCCAGGTACTCCTTTGACGCTCCCAGCTACTCCTCCGACACTCCCAGGAACACCTCTGACACTCCCAGGTACACCTCTGACACTCCCAGGTACACCGCTGACACTCCCAGGTACACCTCAGACACTACCAGGGACACCTCAAACACTACCAGGTACACCTCGAACGCTCCCCAGGTGCAGCTCAGACGCTCCCAGGTACACCTCTGACACTTCAGGTACACCATGACACTTTCAGATACACCTGACACTTCCAGATACACCCCTGACACTCCCAAGTACACCAATGATACTACCAGGTACACCTCTGACACTCCCAGGTACACCTCTGATACGCCCAGGTATACCTCTGACACTCCCAGGTACACCGCTGACACTCCCAGGTACACCGCTGACACTGCAAGATACACCTCTGACATTCCATGTACACCTCAGGCACTTCCAGGTACACCTCAGACACTCCCAGGAACACCTCAGACACTCCCAGGTACACCTCTGACACTCCCAAGTAAACCTCTGACACTCCCAGGTACTCCTTTGACGCTCCCAGGTACTCCTCCGACACTCCCAGGAACACCTCTGACACTCCCAGGTACACCTCTGACACTCCCAGGTACACCTCAGACACTGCCAGGTACACCTCAGACACTGCCAGGTACACCTCAGACACTACTAGGTACACCTCAGGCACTCCCAGGTACAGCTCAGACACTCCCAGGTACACCTCAGACACTCCCACGTACACCTCAGGCACTCCCAGGTACACCTCTGAC
>NW_024746652.1:0-9421 GCF_018991925.1 Homarus americanus | reverse complement strand
CATGAACCGGGGTGTGAGGGCCAGGCACCCTATCAGTGCTGCGAACCGGGGTGAGAGGGCCGGGCACCCCTTCACATGACCCGGGGTGTGAGGGTCGGGCACCCTTTCAGTGAAATGAATCGGGGTGTGAGGCCCGGGCACCCCTTTAGCACCATGACCCATAGTGCTAGGGCCGGGCTCGATATCAGTGCCAAGAATCGGGGTGTGATCGCCGGGAACCGCTTCAACCCCATGCCCCGGGGTGTGAGGGCCGGGCATCCCTTTTAGTGACATAACCCGGGGTGTGAGGGCCGGGCACCCTTTCAGTGCCATGAATCGGGGTGTGAAAGCCGGGCACCGCTTCAGCACCATGCCCCGGGGTGTGAGGGCCAGGCATCCCTTTAGTGACATAACCCGGGGTGTGAGGGCCAGGCATCCTTTCGGTGCCATGAATCGGGGTGTGAAAGCCGGGTACCCATTCAGCACCATGACCCGGGCTGTGAGGGCCAGGCACCCCTTTAGTGCCATGACCCGGGGTGTGAGGGCCGGGCACCCCTTCAGTGACATGACCTCGGGTGTGAGGGCCGAGCACCCCTTCAGTGACATGACCCGGGGTGTGAGGGCCGGGCACCCCTCCAGCACCATGACCCGGGGTGTGAGGGCCGGGAACCCCTTCAACCCCATGACCCGTGGTGTGAGGGCCGGGCACCCCTTCAGTGACATGTCCCGGGGTGTTAGGGCCGGGCACCCCTTCAGTGTCATGAACCGGAGTGTGAGGGCCGGGCACCCTTTCAGTGCCATGAAACAGGGTGTGAGGGCCAGGCACCCCTACAGTGCTGCAAACCGGGGTGTGAGGGCCGGGCAACCCTTCACATGACCCGGGGTGTGAGGGTCAGGCACCCCTTCAGTGAAATGAATCGGGGTGTGAGGGCCGGCACCCCTTCAGTGCCATGACCCGGGGTGTGAGGGCCGGGAACCCCTTCAGTGACATGACCTGGGGTGTGAGGGCCGGGCACCCCTTCAGCACCATGACCCAGAGTGTTAGGGCCGGGCTCGATTTCAGTGCCAAGAATCGGTGTGTGAGGGTCGGGCACCCCTCCAGTGACATGACCTGGGGTGTGAGGGCCAGGCACCCCTTCAGTGACATGACCCGGGGTGTGAGGGCCGGGCACCCCTCCAGCATCATGACCCGGGGTGTGAGAGCCGGGAACCGCTTCAACCCCTATATGACCTGTGGTGTGAGGGCTGGGCACCCATTTAGGTCCACACCTGGGTGGGGAGGGCTGTGCACCCTTCAGTGCTATGACCCGGGGTGTGAGGGCCGGGCATCCTTCAGTGTCATGAAGGGGTTTGAGGGCCGGGCTCGATTTCAGTGCCATGAATCGGGTGTGAGGGCTGGCACCCCTCCAGCACCATGACCCGTGCATGAGGCCGGGCACCCTTTCAGTGACATGATCCAGGGTGTGAGGGCGGGCACCCCTTCAATGACATGACCCGGGGTGTGTGGGCTGGGCACCCTTTCAGTGCCATGAACCGGGGTGTGAGGGCCGGTCACTCCTTCAGTTCCATGACCCGGGGTGTGAGGGCTGGGCACCCCTTCAGCCCCATGACCCGGGATGTGAGGGCCGGGCACTCGTTTAGGTCTATGACCAGGGGTGTGAGGGCCGGGCATACCTTCAGTGCCATAGCCAGGGGTGTGACGGCCGGGCACCGATTCAGTGCCATGACCCGGGGTGTGAGGGCCGGTCACCCATTTAGTGCAATGAAACGGGGTGTGAGGGCAGGGCACCCCTACAGAGCTATGAACCGCGGTGTGAAGGCCGGGCACCCCTTTAGTGCCATTAGCCGGGATATGAGAGACGGGCACCCCTTTAGTGCCATGAAACGGGGTGTGAGGGCCGGGCAACCCAACAGAGCAAGGAATGGGTGTGAGGGCCGGGCACCACTTCACATGACACGGGGGTGTGAGGAAGCCAGGGCACCTTCCATATGACACATTGGCTGAGGGCCGGGCACCTTTCAGTGCCATGACCTGGCCGGGCCGGGCACCCCTTCAGTGCCATGAATCGGGGTGTGAAGGCACCCCTTCAGCACAGTGAATTCGTGGGGTGAGGGGCCAGGCCTGATTAGTGCTATGACCGTGTGAGGGCCGGGCACCCCTCCAGCACCATAACCCGGGGTATGAGGGCCGGGCACCCCTTCAGTGCTATGACCCGGGGTGTGACGGCCGGGCACCCTTTCAGTGACATGACCCGGGGTGTGAAGGGCGGGTACCCCTTCAATGACATGACCCAGGGTGTGTGGGCCGGACACCCTTTCAGTGCCATGACCCGGGGCGTGAGGGCCGATCACTCCTTCAGTGCCATGACCCGGGGTGTGAGGGCCGGGCACCCCTTCAGCCCCATGACCCGATGTGTGAGGGGCTGCCACCTGTTTAGGTCTATAACCAGGTGTGTGAGGGCCGGGCACACCTTCAGTGCCATGGCCAGGGGTGTGACGGCCGGGCACCGCTTCAGTGCTATGACGCAGGGTGTGAGGGCCGGGCACCCCTTTAGTGCCATGAGCCGGGGTGTGAGGGCCTGGCACCCATTTAGTGCCATGAAACGGGATGTGAGGGCCAGGCACACCTACAGAGATATGAACCGGGATGTGAGGGCCAAGCACCCCTTCACATGACACGGGATGTGAGGGCCGAGCACCTTTCCAGTGCCATGACCCGGGGTGTGAGGGCCGGGCTCGAATTCAGTGCCATGAATTGGGGTGTGAGGGTCGGGCACCCCTCCAGCACCATGACCCGGGGTATGAGGGCCGGGCTCCCTTTCAGTGCTATGAACTGGGGTGTGAGGGCCGGGCAGCCTTTCAGTGACATGATCCAGGGTGTGAGGGCCGGGCACCCCTTCAATGACATGACCCGGGGTGTGTGGGCTGGGCACCCTTTCAGTGCCATGAACCGGGGTGTGAGGGCCGGTCACTCCTTCAGTGCCATGACCCGGGGTGTGAGGGCTGGGCACCCCTTCAGCCCCATGACCCGGGATGTGAGGGCCAGGCACTCGTTAGGTCTATGACCAGGGGTGTGAGGGCCGGGCATACCTTCAGTGCCATTGCCAGGGGTGTGACGGCCGCACCGATTCAGTGCCATGACCCGGGGTGTGAGGGCCGGGCACCCCTTTAGTGCAATGAAACGGGGTGTGAGGGCAGGGCACCCCTACAGAGCTATGAACCGCGGTGTGAGGGCCGGGCACCCCTTCACATGACACGGGTGTGAGGGTCAGGCACCTTTTCAGTGCCATGAACCGGGGTGTGAGGGCCGGGCACCCTTTCAGTGCCATGAATCGGGGTGTGATGACCGGGCACCCCTTCAGCTCCATGACCCGTGGTGTGAGGACCGGGAACCGCTTCAACCCCATGACCCTGGGTGTGAGGGCCGGGCACCCCTTTAGGTCCATTCCCGGGGTGTGATGGCCGTGCACCCCTTCAGTGACATGACCCGGGGTGTGAGGGCCGGGCACCCCTTTAGTGACATAACTTTGGGCGTGAGGGCCGGGCACCCTTCCAGCACCATGACCCATAGTGTGAGGGCCGGGCACCCCTTCAGTGTTATGAACCGGGGTGTGACGGACGGGCACCCCTTCAGTGCCATGAACTGGGGTGTGAGGGCCGGGCACCCTTTCAGTGCCATGAATCGGGGTGTGAGGGCCGGGCACCCCTTCAGCACCATGACCCGGGGTGTGAGGGCCAACCACCCCTTCAGTGCCATGAATCTGGGTGTGAGGGCCCGGCACCCCTTCAGCACCATGACCAGGGGTGTGAGGGCCGGGCTCGATTTCAGTGCCAGGAATCGGGGTGTGAGGGCCGGGCACCCTTTCAGTGCCATGAAACGGGGTGTGAAGGCCGGGCACCGCTACAGTGCTGTGAACTGGGGTGTGAGGCCCGTGCACCACTCCAGCACCATGACCCAGGGTTTGAGGGCCGATCACCCTTTCAGTGCCATGACCCGGGGTGTGAGAGCCAGCCACTCCTTCAGTGCCATGACCCGGGGTGTGACGGCCGGGCACCCCTTCAGCCCCATGTCCCGAGGTGTGAGGGCTGGTCACCCATTTAGGTCAATAACCAGGTGTGTGAGGGCCGGGCACACCTTCAGTGCCATGGCCAGGGGTGTGACGGCTGGGCACCGCTTCAGTGACATGACCCGGGGTGTGAGGGCCGGGCACTCGTTTAGGTCTATGGTCAGGGGTGTGAGGGCCGGACACCCCTTCAGTGCTATGACCTGGGGTGTGAGGGCCGAGCACCCTTTCAGTGCCATGAGCCGGGGTGTGAGAGGCAGCCACTCCTTCAGTGCCATGACCTGAAGTGTGACGGCCGGGCACCCCTTCAGCCCCATGTCCCGAGGTGTGAGGGCCGGGGACACCTTCAGTGCCATGGCCAGGGGTGTGAGGGCCTGGCACCCCTTGAGTGCCATGAAACGGGGTGTGAGGTCCGGGCAACCCTACAGAGCTATGAACCGGAGTGTGAGGGACGGGCACCCCTTCACATGACACGGGGTGTGAGGGCCGGGCACCTTTTCAGTGCCATGACCCGGGGTGTGAGGGCCGGGCTCGATTTCAGTGCCATGAATCGGGGTGTGAGGGCCGGGCACCCTTCCAGCACCCTGATCCGGGGTATGAGGGCCGGGCACCCCTTCAGTGCCATGACCTGGTGAGGGCCGGGCACCCTTTCAGTGACATGACACCGGGGTGTGAGGGCCGGGCACCCTTTCAATGACATGACCCGGGGTGTGTGGGCAGGGCACCCTTTCAGTGCCATAACCCGCAGTGTGAGGGCCTGTCACTCCTTCAGTGCCATGACCCGGGGTGTGAGGGCGGGGCACACCTTCAGCCCCATGACCCGGGGTGTAAAGGCCGGGCACTCGTTTAGGTCTATGACCAGGGGTGTGAGGGCCGGGCACTCGTTTAGGTCTATGACCAGGGGTGTGAGGGCCGGGCACCCCATCAGCACCATGACCCGCGGTGTGATGGCCGGGAACTGCTTCAACCCCATGACCCGGGGTGTGAGGGCCGGGCACCCCTCAGCCACCATGACCCTGTGTGTGAGGGTCGGGCACCCTTTCAGTGCCATGAATCGGGGTGTGAAAGCCGGGCACCCCTTCAGCACGGCGTTCCCGGGTGTTAGGGGCCGGCATCCCTTTAGTGACATAACTTGGGGTGTGCGGGGCCGGGCACCTTTCAGTTAAGGAATCGGGCCAGAAGCCGGCACCTCCAAGCACCATGACCCGGAGTGTGAGGGCCTGGCACCCCTTCAGTACCATGAACAGGGGTGTGAGGGCCGGGCACCCCTTCAGCACCATGACTCGGGGTGTGAGGGGAGGGCACCCCATCAGTGCCCTGAACCGGTTTGTGAGGGCCGGGCACCCCATCAGTGCCATGACCCGTGGTATGAGGGCTGTGCACCCCTTCAGTGACATTACCTGGGGTGTGAGGGCCGGCCCACCAATTTAGGCCTGGACAACCAGGTGTGGGAGGGCGGGCACACCTTCAGTGCTACAGTGGGGTGTGACGGTTAGGCACCGCTTCAGTGACATGACCCGGGGTGTGAGGGCCGGTCACTCCTTCAGTGCCATGACCCGGGATGTGAGGGCCGGGCACTCGTTTAGGTCTATGGCCAGGGGTGTGAGGGCCGGGCATCCCTTCAGTGCTATGACCTGGGGTGTGAGGGCCGAGCACCCTTTCAGTGCCATGAGCCGGGGTGTGAGGGCCAGCCACTCCTTCAGTGCCATGACCTGAAGTGTGACGGCCGGGCACCCCTTCAGCCCCATGTCCCGAGGTGTGAGGGCCGGCCACCCGTTTAGGTCTATAACCAGGTGTGTGAAGGCCGGGCACACCTTCAGTGCCATGGCCAGGGGTGTGACGGCTGGGCACCGCTTCAGTGACATGACCCGGGGTGTGAGGGCCGGCCACCCCTTCAGTGACATGACCCGGGGCGTCAGTTACGGGCACCCCTTCAGTGCCATGAGCCGGGGTGTGAGGGCCGGGCACCCCTTGAGTGCCATGAAACGGGGTGTGAGGGCCGGGCACAACTACAGAGCTATGAACCGGGGTGTGAGGGCCAGGCACCCCTTCACATGACACGGGGTGTGAGGGCCGAGCACCCGTTTAGGTCTATAACCAAGTGTGTGAGGGCCGGGCACCGCTTCAGTGCCATGTCCCGGGGTGTGAGGGACGGGCACCCCTTTAGTGCCATGAGCAGGGGTGTGAGGGCCGGGCACCCCTTTAGTGCCATGAAACGGGGTGTGAGGGCCGGGCACCACCACATGACACGGGGTGTGAGGCCGGGCATTCTTTCATGACACGAGGGTGGGGAGGCTGGGCACCTCAGCTATGACCTGGGTGAGGGTTGTGGGCCTGACCAGTGCCATGAATCCGGGTGTGAGGGCCGGGCACCCCTCCAGCACCATGATCCGGGGTATGAGGGCCGGGCACCCCTTCAGTGCTATGACCCGTGGTGTGAGGGCCGGGCAACCTTTCAGTGACATGACACAGGGGTGTGAGGGCCAGGAACCCTTTCAATGACATGACCCAGATGTGTGGGCAGCGCACCCTTTCAGTGCCATAACCCGGGGTGTGAGGGCCTGTCACTCCTTCAGTGCCATGACCCGGGGTGTGAGGGCGGGGCACACCTTCAGCCCCATGACCCGGGGTGCAAAGGCCGGGCACTCGTTTAGGTCTACGACCAGGGGTGTGAGGGCCGGACACTCGTTTAGGTCTATGACCAGGGGTGTGAGGGCCGGGCACCCCATCAGCACCATGACCCGGGGTGTGATGGCAGAGAACCGCTTCAACCCCATGACCCGGGGTGTGAGGGCCTTGCACCCCTCAGCCATCATGACCCGGGGTGTGTGGGCCGGGCACCCTTTCAGTGCTATGAATCCGGGTGTGAAAGCCGGGCACGCCCTTCAGCACCATGCCCCGGGTGGCTGGCACCCCTTCAGTGCCATGACCCAGGGGTGTGAGGGCCGGGCAACCTTCAGTGACATGACCTGGGGTGTGAGGGCCGGCACCCCTTCAGTGACATGACCCGGGGTGGAGGGCTGGCACCTGTCCAGCACCATGACCTGGGTGTGAGGGCCGGGAACCCTTTCAGTGCCATGACCCAGGGTGTGAGGGCCGGTCATTCCTTCAGTACCATGACCCGGGGGGTGAAGGCTTGGCACCACTTCAGTCCCATGACCCGGGGGGGTAAGGGCCGGGCACTCGTTTTGCTCTATGACCAGGGGTGTGAGGGCCCGGCATACCTTCAGTCCCATGGCCAGGGGTGTGAGGGCCGGGCACCTCTTCAGTGACATGACCCGGGGCTCTAGGGCCGGGCACCCCTTCAGTGCCATGAGCCGGGGTGTGAGGGTCTGGCATCCCTTTAGTGCCATGGAACGGGGTGTGAGGCCCGGGCACCCCGACAGAGCAATGAACTGGGGTGTGACGGAGGGGCACCTATTCATTGCCATGACCCGGGGTGTGAGGGCCGGTTACCCTTTCAGTGCCATGAATCGCGGTGTGATGGCCGGGCACCCCTTCAGCTCCATGACCCGTGGTGTGAGGACCAGGAACCGCTTCAACCCCATGACCCGGGGTGTGAGGGCCGGGCACCCCTTTAGGTCCATGACCCGGGGTGTGAGGGCCGTGCACCACTTCAGCGACATGACCCGGGGTGGGAAGGATGGGCACCCTTTCAGTGCCATGAATCGGGGTGTGATGGCCGGGTACCCCTTCAGCTCCATGACCCATGGTGTGAGGACCGGGAAAGGCTTAAACCCCATGACCCGGGGTGTGAGGGCCGGGCACCCGTTTAGTGACATGACCCGGGGTGTGAGGGCCGGGCACCCCTCCAGCACCATGACCCGGAGTGTGAGGGCCGGCACGCCAGTGATATGACCCGGGTTTGGGGGCCAGGGGCACCCTTCAGCACCATGACCCGGGGTGTGAGGGCCGGGCTTCCCTTCAGTGACTTGACCGAGGGTGTGAGGGCCGGGCACCCTTTCAGTGTCTTAAACCTGGTTGTGAGGGACGGGCACCCCTGAAGTGCCATGAAACGGGGTGTGAGTGCCGAGCACCAATACAGTGCTTTGAAAAAGGGTGTGTGTGCCGGGCACCCCTTCACACGACCCGGGGTGTCAGGGCCGGTCACCCCTCCAGCACCATGACCCGGAGTGTGAGCGCCGGGCACCCCATAAGTGACATGAACCAGGGTGTTAGGGCCGGGCACCCCTTCAGTGCCATGAGCCTGGGTGTGAGTGCCGGGCACCCCTTTAGTGCCATGAAACGGGGTGTGAGGGCCGGGCACCCCTTCAGAGCTATGAACCGGAGTGTGAGGGCCGGGCACCCCTTCACATGACACGGGGTGTGAGGGTTGGGCACCTTTTCAGTGTCATGACCCGGGGTATGAGGGCCGGGCTCGATTTCAGTGCCATGAATCGGGATGTAATGGCCGGGCACCCCTCCAGCACCATGACCCGGGGTATGTGGGCCGTGCACCCCATCAGCACCATGACCCGGGGTGTGAGGACCGTGCAGCCCTTCAGTACCATGACCCGGGGTGTGAGGGCTAGGCACCCCTTAAGTGCCATGATCCGGAGTGTGACAGCTGGGCACCCCTTCAGTGACATGACACGGGGTATGAGTGCCGGGAACCCTTTCAGTGACATGACCCGGGGTTTGAGGGCCGCGAACCCCATCAGCACCATGACCCTGGGTGTGCGGGCCGGGAACCGCTTCAACCCCATGAACCGGGGTGTGAGGCCCGGGCACCCCTTTAGTGACATGACCAGGGGTGTGAGGGCCGGGCACCCCTCTGACACCATGACCCGGGATTTGAGGGCCGGGCACCCTTTCAGTGCCATAAATCGGGGTGTGAAAGCCAGGCAGCCCTTCAGCACCATGACCCGGGGTGTGAGGGACAGGCACCCCTTCAGTGCCATGACCCGGGGTGTGAGGGCCGGGAACCCCTTCAGTGACATGACCTGGGGTGTGAGGGCCGGGCACTCCTTCAGGGACATGACCCGGGGTGTGAGGGCCGGGAACCGCTTCAACCCCATGACCCGTGGTGTGAAGGCCGGGCACCCCTTTAGGTCCATGACCCGGGGTGTGAGGGCCGTTCACTCCTTCAGTGCCATGACCCGGGGGGTGAAGGCTGGACACCACTTCAGCCCCATGACCTGGGGGGTGAGGGCCGGGCACTCGTTTTGCTCTATGACCAGGGCTGTGAGGGCCCGGCATACCTTCAGTGCCATGGCCAGGGGAGTGAGGGCCGGGCACCTCTTCAGTGACATGACCCGGGGTGTGAGGGCCGGTTACCCTTTCAGTGCCATGAATCGCGGTGTGATGGCCGGGCACCCATTCAGCTCCATGACCCCTGGTGTGAGGACCGGGAACCGCTTCAACCCCATGACCCGGGG
>NW_024746651.1:0-13695 GCF_018991925.1 Homarus americanus | reverse complement strand
CATTTAATACTTCCGTTCAATTACGTATTACTCCGCCAAACGAATTCTGATTTCGCAGTGCATCTACTCATATCTTGAGAGCGGCGTGGGCAAGGCGCACACAAAAGGTAGCAGTCATCAAAACATTGCAGTTTTCACCATACAGCCAGCCCAAGTCAGTGATAGTAAGGATGTGGACTTATATGGACTTTGAGGGTTTGACAAGAGGCCTACGAAACCTCTGTGGTGGATAGTAATACAATTGATACAAGTGATACAGGTGAGGGCCAATAATCTGCCTCTGCCTCAGGAAACAACCTCCCATCCCCATGTGCCAGACCATCTTTTCTACTATGGTAAAAACAAATATTGATGTTTCTCTTAATTGTAGTGTGTATGCATACCATCAAAAAATTAAGATGTTATTTTGACTACAAGATGTGTAAGAAAAAGAGGTGGAGTTTGGGAGTCGGCCCAGTCTCTATTTCAATTAATCCCATATGTTCTGTTATTTCATTTTACGTTTCTCGTTTACAGGCCTCAGGGTTCAATTGAATACGTAAATGGAGACACCATATACGTTCATACAATGATGTTAGTTACAAGACTAAGTGGTTATCATAAACTATATCTCACATATGTGAGAGCTCACTTAGATAGGCAGTCCCGACTTCAGACGGGGTTAGGATAATCCAGGTCAAGTGAAGTCGAATTGTAGAAGTAAGTCCAGAGTGGTGGTAAAGTCAAAATAGTGAAAATAACACATAGAAAATCTAAATAGTTGTCTCTTCTTCTCAGCACCACAAAACTCTCACTTATAAACACTTGACCATTTTTAAGAATTACAAACAAAAATTTTGCCAGTACACAGCACAATCACTAACGTCGGGACTCAAAAATATGTAATTTGAAAAATTTTGAGTACGACTGGGACGATAAATATGTCGAATTGCATAAGTCGAGTGGGTAGTGAAAAATTAGAAGTACTTGTATATGATTCAGTTTGGTCCGTATTATAAAATAAATATCGAATCCCTAAAAAAAGCAGTCAGAAAGGATGACAATGCTAATCCTGCATTAAGACCTGTAAGTAAAGAGACACATTAAAGCATCTGGATTTGCACTCCTCAACAGACATAGAGTGAGGGGCAATAAGATCGAGTTGTATAAATAGAAGTCAGGGTTAAACATGCGTTATAAAAAAAGGTACTTAAGTCTATAACAGGAGCAAACTCTAGCAATGGTTTTAAATTAGACCAAAACTTAAATTTGGGTGAGATAGGTAAACACTGGTTTGAAAATTGAGAAGTGGAACAAATTATCGAACATCAACATAAACTTGAGCATGCTGGGAAGCTTCAAATTCTATACAGTACATTGGACAGATACTATATAACGATAAAAATATGGGTTGGGTGTAAAGCGTGGCTGCCTAGGAAGGCCCAACAGGCCTGGCAGTTTCCTCAATTTTATGTTTTCAACAGATTGCCTCCTGATAGTGGTGATGGGTGGTCAATAAAGGGGGTGTGTGTGGGAAGTTGACTGATACTGAGGGATGGGTAGTGGAGATGACTGATACTGGGGATGGGTGGTGAGGGTGACTGATACTGGGGATGGGTGGTGGAGGTGACTGATACTAGTGTAGTGGATTCTACAAACAGCTGTTTGTAGCTGAATAGCCGACCCCAATTCCCCAGTGTGCCTCGTGGTCTAGGTCAACCAGGCGCCATACATCACGGGCGGGGTCAACTACTAAGCCACGCCTACCCCGCTATTTGAGACCTGACCTCGTGGTGACCTGCCTCTTTTCTACCTACACCAACCAGCCAGCAACACCACCTCCGCCTGCCTAGTGGTCCTCTCTCCGCCACGAGCATGGCAACCCACAAGCTGTCCTTCTCTGAGTGTCCTCACCAACCAGCTCTCTCTACATCACGCTTGTAACCATGCTGCCTTCCCAGCACCAAGCTGCATTGTACATCCAATACAACATGTATATAGAGAGCACATTGTGAGTTTCCTTTCTCCATTCCATCCTGAGTGTGAACCAAACAATCTCATCCCCACACTAGGGTATGGGTGGTTGGGGTGACTGATACTGGGAGATGGATGGTGGAGGTGACTGATACTGAGGGATGGGTGGTAGGGGTGACTGATACTGGGGGATGGGTGTTGGAGGTGACTGATACTGGTGGATGGGTGGTGGGGGTGACTGATACTGAGGGATGGGTGGTGAGGTGACTGATACTGAGGGATGGGTGGTGAAGGTGACTGATACTGGGGATGGGTGGTGGGGGTGACTGATGCTGGGGATGGGTGGTGGGGTGACTGATACTGGGGGATTGTTGGTGGAGTGACTGATACTGGGGATGGGTGGTGGAGTTGACTGATACTGGGGATGGGTGGTGTGGGTGACTGATACTGGGGATGGGTGGTTGGGTGACTGATACTGGGGGATGGGTGGTGGAGGTGACTGATACTGGGGGATGGGTGGTGGGGGTGACTGATACTGGTGGATGGGTGGTGGGGTGACTGATACTGGGGATGGGTGGTGGGGGTGACTGATACTGGTGGATGGGTGGTGTGGTGACTAATACTGGGGGATAGATGGTGGAGGTGACTGACACTGAGCAGTGGTGGGCACAGCTAAACGAAAAGTTAGCATCACTAACCGCTAATCTGCTAACTAAAAACTTAACTTCGCTAATGCTAAACCTCTAAACAGCTAAAAAAAATAGCGGAAGCTAACGCTAAGCGCTAACTTTTATTATATGATTTTAGCTTTTTTGGGGGTGAAGGGGCTCTAAAACCTTAAAACAGATCAGAGAGCTGAAATTTGCATGTTGTCTTGTAGCTTAGACATAGAGCTTTCCAGAAAGGTATAGCATGCCAAGATCAGATGATGATCAAGGTGTACCAAATAATTAAATGAACAAATGAAATTAAACATTAGTTTACATTCAAGTTTCAACATACACTTTATAATCTTTATTTACTGTAAAACAAAAAAGTATTAAACGAATCAAAAACTATAGTACTGTATAGCATAGGTAGCAAATAGCATCATGCCAAGATCAGATGATGATCAACTTATCAGGTGTACACTGTACAATTTCACATATAATTAATTTGCATTCTCATTCAACCTATCGGCCTTATTCATTATTCATGTAAATATGCAATACCAACCATTATACCAGTGCACTTTTATATAACTTTTTGTTGGACTTAGTCATGTCTTGTCACGTTTACAAGTATTAACAGCCAGTCAGCCAAGCGTGCCTGACTGGTTGTTGAACGCCGTCGCGGCGTCACACGCTTACAACACACAGGAACAAATATGTAAAAATTTTGTTAGCGGACTTAAAGTTAGCGGAACTGAATTTAGCGGAAGCTAATTGGTCCGCTAATGGTTACCAAAGTTAGCGAAAACGCTAATCCACTAACGAGAAAGTTAAGCCGCTAATTAGCAGTTGGCGGAACCATCCCACCACTGGTACTGAGGGATGGGTAGTGGAGGTGACTGATACTGAAGGACGGGTGGTGGGGGTGTACTGAGGATGGGTGGTGGTGACTGATGACTGAGGATGGGTGGTGGTGACTGATACTGAGGACGGGTGGTGGGGTGACTGATGACTGGGGATGGGTGGTGGGTGACTGATACTGAGGATGGGTGGTGGAGGTGACTGATACTGAGGGATGGGTGGTGGGGGTGACTCATACTGAGGGATGGGTGGTGGAGGTGACTGATACTGAGGATGGGTGGTGGGGGTGACTCATACTGAGGGATGGGTGGTGGAGGTGACTGATACTGAGGGATGGGTGATGGGGATGACTGATACTGAGGGATGGATGGTGGGGTGACTGATACTGAGGGATGGGTGGTGGGGTGACTGATACTGAGGGATGGGTGGTGGGGTGACTCATACTGAGGGATGGGTGGTGGAGGTGACTGATACTGGGGATGGGTGATGGGGATGACTGATACTGAGGGATGGGTGGTGGGGGTGACTGATACTGAGGATGGGTGGTGGAGGTGACTGATACTGAGGGATGGGTGGTGGGGATGACTGATGCTGGGGGATGGGTGGTGGGGGTGACTGATGCTGAGGGATGGGTGGTGGAGGTGACTGATACTGAGGGATGGGTAGTGGGGGTGACTGATGCTGGGGATGGGTGGTGGAGGTGACTGATGCTGAGGGACGGGTGGTGACTCATACTGAGGGATGGGTGGTGGAGGTGACTGATACTGAGGATGGGTGATGGGGTGACTGATACTGAGGATGGGTGGTGGGGGTGACTGATACTGAGGATGGGTGATGGGGTGACTGATGCTGAGGATGGGTGGTGGAGGTGACTGATGCTGAGGGATGGGTGGTGGGTGATGCTGAGGGATGGGTGATGGGGGTGACTGATATGAGGGATGGGTGGTGGGGTGACTGATGCTGAGGGATGGGTGTTGGGGTGACTGATACTGAGGGATGGGTGGTGGGGGGTGATTGATACTGAGGGACGGGTGGTGGGGTGACTGATACTGAGGGACGGGTGGTGGGGGTGACTGATGCTGAGGACGGGTGGTGGTGGTGATTTATAGTGAGGACGGGTGGTGGGGTGACTGATGCTGGGGATGGGTGGTGGAGGTGACTGATACTGAGGGATGGGTGGTTGGGGTGACTGATACTAGGGATGGGTGGTGGGGTGAGCTGATGCTGAGGGACGGGTGGTGGGGTGACTGATACTGAGGGACGGGTGGTGGGGGTGACATGATACTGAGGGACGGGTGGTGGGGTGACTGATACTGAGGGACAGATGGTGGTGACTGATACTGAGGGACGGGTGGTGGGGTGACTGATACTGAGGATGGGTGGTGGGGTGATTTATACTGAGGGACGGGTGGTGGGGTGACTGATGCTGAGGGACGGGTGGTGGGGTGACTGATACTGAGGGACAGATGGTGGTGGTGACTGATACTGAGGGACGGGTGGTGGGGTGACTGATACTGAGGGATGGGTGGTGGGGGGTGATTTATACTGAGGGACGGGTGGTGGGGGTGACTGATACTGAGGGACGGGTAGTGGAGGTGACTGATGCTGAGGGATGGGTTGGTGGGGTGACTGATGCTGGGGGATGGGTGGTGGTGACTAATACTGAGGGACGGGTGGTGGGGGTGACTGTACTGGGGATGGGTGGTGGAGGTGACTGATACTGAGGGATGGGTGGTGGGGGTGACTGATACTGAGGGATGGGTGGTGGAGGTGACTGATGCTGAGGGATGGGTGATGGGTGACTGATGCTGAGGGATGGGTGGTGGGGATGATTGATACTGAGGGACGGGTGGTGGGGGTGACTGATGCTGAGGATGGGTGGTGGAGGTGATGATGCTGAGGGATGGGTGATGGGGTGACTGATACTGAGGGATGGGTGGGGGGATGATTGATACTGAGGGACGGGTGGTGGGTGACTGATACTGAGGGATGGGTGGTGGTGACTGATACTGGGGACGGGTGGTGGGGGTGACTGATGCTGGGGGATGGGTGGTGGAGGTGACTGATACTGAGGGATGGGTGGTGGGGGTGACTGATGCTGGGGATGGGTGGTGGAGGTGACTGATACTGAGGGATGGGTGGTGGGGTGACTCATACTGAGGGATGGGTGGTGGGTGACTGATGCTGAGGATGGGTGATGGGGGTGACTGATGCTGAGGATGGGTGGTGGGTGACTGATACTGAGGGATGGGTAGTGGGGGTGACTGATACTGAGGATGGGTGGTGGAGGTGACTGATACTGGGGACGGGTGGTGGAGGTGACTCATACTGAGGGATGGGTAGTGGAGGTGACTGATACTGAAGGACGGGTGGTGGGGGTGACTAATACTGAGGGATGGGTGGTGGTGACTGATACTGAGGGATGGGTGGTGGTGACTGATACTGAGGGACGGGTGGTGGGGGTGACTGATACTGGGGGATGGGTGGTGGAGGTGACTGATACTGAGGGATGGGTGGTGGAGGTGACTGATACTGAGGGGACAGATGGTGGTGGTGGATGAAGTGGGTGACTGATACTGAGGATGGGTGGTGGGGTGACTGATACTGAGGGATGGGTGGTGGGGTGATGCTGAGGGACGGGTGGTGGGGGTGACTGATACTGGGGACGGGCAGTGGGGTGACTGATGCTGGGATGGGTTGGTGGGGTGACTGATACTGGGGATGGGTGGTGGTGACTGATGCTGAGGGACGGGTGGTGGGGTGACTGATCGGGGATGGGTGGTGGGGTGCTGATACTGAGGATGGGTGGTGGGGGTGACTGATGCTGGGGATGGGTGGTGGAGGTGACTGATGCTGAGGGATGGGTGGTGGGGGTGACTGATACTGAGGGATGGGTGGTGGGGTTGACTGATACTGAGGGATGGTGTGGTGGAGGTGACTGATACTGAGGGATGGGTGATGGAGGTGACTGATGCTGAGGGATGGGTGATGGGGGTGACTGATACTGAGGATGGGTGGTGGGGGATGATTGATGCTGAGGAGGACGGGTGGTGGAGGTGACTGATGCTGATGGACGGGTGGTGGGGTGACTGATACTGGGATGGTGGTGACTGATACTGAGGGGGTGGTGGGGTGACTGATGCTGGGATGGTGGTGGTGACTGATACTGAGGGATGGGTGGTGGTGACTGATACTGAGGGATGGGTGATGGGGTGACTGATGCTGAGGGATGGGTGGTGGGGGTGATTGATACTGAGGGACGGTGGTGGGGGGTGACTGATACTGGGGATGGGTGGTGGAGGTGACTGATACTGACTGATACTGAGGGGATGGGTGATGGGGTGGCTGATGCTGAGGATGGGTGGTGGGGGTGTTGATTGGACGGGTGGTGGGCGTGACTGATGCTGAGGACGGGTGGTGGGGTGACTGATACTGAGGGACGGGTGGTGGTGGTGATTTATAATTGAGGGACGTGGTGGGGGTGACTGATGCTGAGGGACGGGTAGTGGAGGTGACTGATGCTGGGGGTGGGTGGTGGAGGTGACTGATACTGAGGGATGGGTGGTGGGGTGACTGATGCCTGGGATGGGTGGTGGGGTGACTGATACTGAGGACGGGTGGTGGGGTGACTGATACTGAGGGACGGGTGGTGGGGGTGGATACTGAGGGACAGATGGTGGTGGTGACTGATGCTGAGGGACGGGTGGTGGGGGTGACTGATGCTGAGGGACGGGTGGTGGGGGTGATTTATACTGAGGGACGGGTGGTGGGGTGACTGATGCTGAGGGAGGGTAGTGGAGGTGACTGATGCTGAGGATGGGTTGGTGTGGGATGCTGGGGTGGTGGTGATGTGACTGAGATGCTGGGGGATGGGTGGTGGAGGTGACTGATACTGAGGGATGGGTGGTGGGGGTGACTGATACTGAGGGATGGGTGGTGGGGGTGACTGATACTGAGGGATGGGTGGTGGAGGTGACTGATACTGTTCTATCAGCTATTTTCTGTCTTAGTGAGGATCTCTCTCCCATCCAGCTCCAGCTTGGCAACCAACACGGATTTAACTTCATGTATTTTTATCTCTTTCGTCTCGTTTACTTTGGTTATGTAGTCAGGAGAATAACAGCAGCAGCCTTTATGCTTTACCGCATTCTGCATAGTTCTAAATGCTGTTAAGCCCAGACCCGCACAATTTACATTAGACATCGCCCTGCAGTAACTGCATGTCAACAAACTGCCTGGTGATAGTCCGTCCCTCGTAATGATTTTCTAGAGTGAAGTCCTTCCGTCTGGAGACTATCAATTGATTAAAAATGTCCAAAGGAGGACCACCAGACTGGTGCCTGCTCTACGGAACCTCAGCTACCCAGAGAGATTAGAGCGCCTGCAATTGCCTAGCTTACAGTATACTACAGACGGGCAAGGGGGGACCTAATGGAGGTGTATAAACATTTCATAGGGCACTACTCGGTCGAGTGTCCATACCTGGAGCTAGCGGACGACTTTCCCACAAGGGGTCAAAGCTCAAGGGCGAAGAAGCCACAAGTCCAGAAAACAGTGAGGGCAAACCCCTTGCTGGATGGCTTCCTTTATAATCACACTAACTACCTTGCAATCTTAGTGAACTAAGATGTGTGAATGATCATTCCCTTGTGGCAGTTTAATAATATTTTTAAAACTCACTCTACTGAGTCTTGTTGTCGCTGGTACCTTCGTTCGTTCAGTGTTGCCGTCCAGGACAGTTCAGCTTGTCAGTTTTTTTTTTACTATAGTTTACTCTTGTTCTCTTTTCCAGTTCTCTTCAACGAATTGGTATCTCTATGTACTATCACTATGTACACTGTATCGCCCTATGGGCGGTGGATCATAAGCACAATTAGAGTCCTTTAGAAAACACACAATAGAAAAACCTTCTTTGTGCCACCAATAATATGCCTTGGTTACTTCCAGGTACTCGTGCCTGTAGCTTGTCCCAATTTTGTTTTTCACTTCAATTTATTTTCAATCTCCACCGCGGTCACTGTTGTCACTATGGACTGTCTTTGATTGGCCTTTGACGGTCAATCACAGCCATGAATGCAACTCATTTGAAATCTCTGAATAAATTCATAGCATATCGCAATGATTTTATGGTTGTATCCCCACGGCTTATTGCTCCAGTCGAGTAGAGAGAATATTTTGTAGTGGACGTCTCCCCTACAACTGCCTACAACTGCGTAGCCGCAGCCACCAGCTGCTACCATCTTCCCTAGCAACCAAACTAGCGGCCCAAGCGGGGGGCGTCACCAGATGCCGCAGTATCCTAGCAACGGAGCCAAAGACCGGTTACTTCTCGGGTTTTCCCTACATGACTCACGGCTGACTCACGGCTGCTGGGTATATAAGCTCTGTCTCTCCATTGAGATTCATTCTGGCCTCTCTTCCTGAACAAGCAACACCTCCTCCTCCGCCGCTGCCTGGCAGTCCTCGCTACCGCCAGCGAGCATGGCGACCCACCAGCTGTCCTTCTCTGAGCTTCCTCACCAACCAGCTCTCATTCTGCTCTCGGTTCCTGAACACGCAACACCTCCTCCAGCAAGCTCCTCGCTGTCCAGCTTTCATTCAACCAGGAGGCCAGCAACAGGCAACATCTTCTCTAACGAAGCTCCTGCACATCTACCTCCTTCAACACGCTACTCACCGAACGTGTCTACTGAGCAGCTCCTCACCACACGGCACCTCCAGCACCAGACTGTCTACCATATAACTTATATTATACAAGAAAACCACCTTAGAGTTTCCATCCATCCTGAGTGCTAGACAACATTATACCACGAAACCCTACAAATGGTGACTCCCGGAGATTCGCACTCACACAGGATGGAGGAGACACTGATCACGCTCCCAGTCTTCAAGCAGCATAGAAGACTGGCTTATCCACACAGAAGCAGCTCTGCTACTCTAAGCAGACACCAGCTCCTCTTCCTGCCCCAAGCACCACATCCTACCGACCCCAGCACACCCGTCCTGCCTCAGACGCCGACCCCGGCCCAGCAGTAACCCCTGCCGCCCCTGATGCGGCCTCTGTTCCTGAGTGCGGACCCACACACACCCCTCTTTTCTCCCTCAGGTACTCCCTGCTAATGTCCTGCACCCTGCTGCTGTCGTGGACCCAGCTGCTGTCACGAGCCCTTATCCGCCTCTGCTGACGCAGCCCCTGCTCCTGACCCAGGCCCACACACACCCCAGCAGGCGCATCTGACGACCCTGTACCTGTCGTGAGGGAAGCACAACATTCATCGCCTCCACACACCCTCTTTTCTCCCTCAGGTACCCCCTGCTAATGTCCTGCACCCTGCTGCTGTCGTGGACCCAGCTGCTGTCACGAGCCCTAATCCGCTTCTGCTGACGCAGCCCCTGCTCCTGACCCAGGCCCACACACACCCCAGCAGGCGCATCTGACGACTCTGTACCTGTCGTGAGGGAAGCACAACATTCATCGCCTCCACACACCCTTTTCCTACCTCTCTCTTCCCACAGATAGTGTGTATATTGACAGTTGTATTCAGCGACCGGCTCATTCATGCCATCGCCGTTGTCTCACATGAGGCATGCACCGCCCAGTCTGCCTCACATGTGCTAAGCAACTCTACAGACAACATGTCTCCTACACCGCCTGGAGGGAAGGGGGAGTATTGTAGTGGACGTCTCCCCTACAACTGCCTACAACTGCGTGGCCGCAGCCACCAGCTGCTACCATCTTCCCAAGCAACCAAACTAGCGGCCCAAGCTGGGGGCGTCACCAGATGCCGCAGTATCCTAGCAACGGAGCCAAAGACCGGTTACTTCTCGGGTTTTCCCTACATGACTCACGGCTGACTCACGGCTGCTGGGTATATAAGCTCTGTCTCTCCATTGAGATTCATTCTGGCCTCTCTTCCTGAACAAGCAACACCTCCTCCTCCGCCGCTGCCTGGCGGTCCTCGCTACCGCCAGCGAGCATGGCGACCCACCAGCTGTCCTTCTCTGAGCTTCCTCACCAACCAGCTCTCATTCTGCTCTCGGTTCCTGAACACGCAACACCTCCTCCAGCAAGCTCCTCGCTGTCCAGCTTTCATTCAACCAGGAGGCCAGCAACAGGCAACATCTTCTCTAACGAAGCTCCTGCACATCTACCTCCTTCAACACGCTACTCACCGAACGTGTCTACTGAGCAGCTCCTCACCACACGGCACCTCCAGCACCAGACTGTCTATCATATAACTTATATTATACAAGAAAACCACCTTAGAGTTTCCATCCATCCTGAGTGCTAGACAACATTATACCACGAAACCCTACAATTTCAATATACAATCACGAATAAGATTACAAATCCTGCATTGATTTACATACTGTATTCACATCACTAAGACGATCTTGATGCTCTTATGTCATCACTGTCCAATTGCCACCGCTCAACAACGAAGGCCCAAGTTCCAACACTCTTTATTACTGAGACGCAACACGACGCGACCTATAGTGAATGATGGGTGGTGGGGGTCGCCTATGGTGAGGGGTGGGTGGTGGGTGTGGCCGATAGTGAGGGGTGGCTGTGGCCGATAGTGAGGGGTGGGTGTGGCCGTTAGTGAGGGGTGGGGGTGGCCGATAGTGAGGCGTAAGTGGGGGGTGTGGCCGATTGTGAGGGGCCGTTAATGAGAAGGCGGGTGTTAGTAGTCTTAAAAAGTGTGATACAGTATATATATATATATATATATATATATATATATATATATATATATATATATATATATATATATATATATATATATATATATATATATATATATATATATATATATATATATATATATATATATATATATATATATATATATATATATATATATATATATATATATATATATATATATATATATATATAATTCATATTGGTCTGAATATATAAATAATCAAGTACAGTAGTTTAATATAAAATCAGTTGTAAATCGATAACATCATCATCATTGTATCCGAAGTTATGTAATCTAGCTATACAGGGTACTTTGATTGTTGCTTTGTTAGCATAGTAAATGACACGTTAAATGAAACACAAAATTTATCTTATGGCTTAAGTAATATTCGTCACGTTATAACAAGAGAAACAAAGGGTAAAGCATTTTGGCAAAACCATCACTGGGTTTAATTAAATGGTTTTATTCTAAAGAGCGCAACAAGGTTAGGAGGTCTCTAAAGGTGCACTTCGTGGGATTAAACTGCTGTACAAGTGTATTTGTAAAGTTCCAGCAATAAAATGTTCAAACTACGATCCTTGCATTTTAACGCATTGCTGTGCCGTGTTCTATTGTAAATTGTTCTGTTTTCTGTTATGGCTTTGGAGTCATGAGCTATGAGGCGAAAGAAGATTATTAGGGGTTGAAGAAAATGTGGTGAAACTGAAATACAGTAGTAGAAAGAATCTGGGCTCAACCAGATCGCTTCATCTTTCCTATTGGTGTTTTATCTTTGTTTTGCTCCCATGGGTCGTCAGACCTTTGTATTAGTGAGCCCGCCCAGGTCCTTGTGTGGCTGGGAGGGTAGTCACATTTTTTTTTTTTTTTTTGCTAAGGTGTTAGTGATATGTTAGTCTAAAGGTACACTGTATGGTGAGGCCTGCCAGGTTCTTAGTGGAGCTGGTAGGTCACTCTCATCTTTTGTTCTCTCTCTTAATGTTTTATGTGTATATTGGGGCAGGTGGTGGTTCACTTACTTTCTTCCTGGCTGATTTAAACCAACTGTGTTCTTGGAATTCTTCGTTATCTATATTATTTATCCCGTTTTGGTAAGTTTCTGCGTTGAGTTCAGTCACTTTGTTCCAAATGTTTGCGGCTTTGTTGTGTATTTCTACATTGATTGCTAGGAGGTTTGCTCTCTTGTGTAGCTGTTCACTATTGATGTGGTCTGTATATTTTGTTATATATAAATCTGAGGGCTATATTTTGTACTGTTTGTAACCTTTTAATGCTCGTTTTACTAAGGGTGTTCAATGGGATGGGTGGGTAGTCCATAATTGATTTGATAAGGGCTATATAAATCTTTTTGTTGTTGTTAATGTTAAGGTTCTTAAAACGTTTTATTTTTGATAATCTTATTTTTGCCTGTCATTCTTTGTCTTTTATGCATGTTATATATCCTATTTTTTAGTTTTAGTCCAAGCATCCTGCCTTCAGTGTCGTATGGGTATAGTTCCTGGTCGACTATTACTGGACTTGTTTTGATTAATTATCCGACATTCGTAACGTATGTTTTCCTTCAACTGTTGTAGTGTTCTAATACAATTTTTATACACCTTCCTGAAGATTGTTATTTCTGAACTTAAAATTGAATGAAACTTGTAAGGTTTTATTTTACATAAAATAAATATGTGCATAACGCACACTTGTATCACCGTAACACAGCAAACCTCTTTCGCAGAGTAAAATGTACAAGTTGAGTGGCTGTGGTGTACTGTCTCAGGGTATCTGTAAGGGTTATTTCAGGAGCTACAGTACACAGTTATAAACACCACCACCAGCTGTACGCACCACTACTGCCAAATTGTTTAGTGATATCTATATTAAGGTGTACTATCATAGTCACAATTTTAGCTTTTAGACATGATATTGGACAAAGTTAATATTTTGAAACCTTATAATTTGACAATTAGGAACTTGCACATCACAAAAGAAAAAGAAAGAAAAACATAATAGTAGGTGGGTGTGGCGTGGCGTGATTGGCTGCCGTCACATGGGTGGTACTCATGTTGTTGCCATCAGCCTTGTGCTGCAAAATTACACTAAATATAATAAAGGGAGTGGTTATAGGCTTATAGCGTCGATAGAACTTTAAATTAGGAACACCCCAGTTTGGGGATTTTGCCGACGAAGCAGTGTATTGTACAGTACTGTAAGCTAAGTATAGATCTTTGTTAGTGGAGCAGTGCCCACTTCCATAATTTGGTATACTGTATGTGATACAGTGGGGTTTTTGGGGTACGTTTGTTTGGGTTCACACTCAGGATGGGAGGGAGAAAGGACACTCATAATGTGCTCTCTGTATACATATTGTATTGGATGTACAGTGCAGCTTGGTGCTGGGAAGTGGCAGCGTGGTTACAAGCGTGATGTAGAGAGAGCTGGTTGGTGAGGATGCTCAGAGGAGGACCAGCTTGTGGGTCGCCATGCTCGCCGGCGGGAGCGAGGACCACTAGGCAGGAGGTGTTGCTTGTTGGTTGGTG